>NC_057797.1:301655050-301656442 GCF_018294505.1 Triticum aestivum
AGAGGTCTCACGACTTCGAATACCCACCGACCACTAATTTATTACCATTTCTGTCCTTCATATACGCGCTGACGGGTGGGCCCTATGGTAATGTGCGCTGCTGAATGTGGACCGTTTGACTGGTCAATTGATCGTGTTATCAACAAATTACGGAGCTGTATGGTGAGCCAGTGACCGTATGATCACCCTAAAATGTACTCCTATTTTATTAACACAATACAGACTCAAACTACCATTTCTTTCTTTCATATACGGGCTGACAGGTGGGCCCCACGGTTACGCGCCCCGATGGTGTAACACTAGTTGCGCCGCATGGAACGTTTGACTGGTCAACTGATCGTGTCATCAACAAAATACAGAGTTGTACGGGTGAGCCAGTGACCGTATAATTATGATATGTATTTGTTTAAACGGTACAGACGCAAGGGCTCATATATACGCGCAAGCACTCACCGCTATAAGCGCACACACATGAACCCTACCCCTATGAGCGCCTTCGAGAGAGTGGGCCAGCATATATGATCTTGAGATTTTACGAAGTCACCATAGGTGCCTCGTAGTCGAGTGGAACGTCTCCTCCCACTGAACGTACATCACCAGAAAATACTAAAATTAACACAAGATAAATGCAAGCACCGGGACTTTAACCTTGGTGGGCTTGAGAAACCACTGTCCTCTAACCATCCAACCACATGTTGGTTAGCACGACAAAATGTATGTGGTGACCGTGATGAGCTTATTCTGAAGTCCAGTGACCATATCGTGCTTTCGCTTCAAATACAATGACCGTAAGTGTCATCAACAAAATACGGAGCACGCATCAAATGCAAAGTCCGTCAGTGTCATCAACAAAATATGGAGACGTATCGTGAGCTAGATACCGTTGTACTATTGTATATGCTTATTTTCTTAGTGGCCGATTGCGTGTGTGGTGTGGTGGGCACATCATTTCTAGTTGTGGTGGGTCAACATGAAGACTCATGGGTCGGTTCCATCCTACGCCACATATAGGTTGGACCGAGACGTGTTATACGAAGACCCATGTGGAGGACTCGGCGTACAACACGAAGCTACCAGAGTTGCGGAGGACTCTATCCCCACTGGTGATAAGCCGACTATATATGATTTGTAACCCTAGGCCCTTAGTATGTTATACAAGCTTGGGGGCTAGTTCGTCGATAGTATACACACACGCACAATGCCTGGTATTCACGTGTACTTTGTACACAGCCCTATCACTAATATACAGTACCAGGAGTAGGCTCTTTCTTCAAATGCAAGGGTCCGATCCGAACTAGGGTAAAACTTTGCCTCGTATTACCATCCAGCCTAACAGCCAGGGATATCCTACCGAATGATATGATGAAATCATATCTGCCAACTACTAAGAGA
>NC_057797.1:301656591-301658836 GCF_018294505.1 Triticum aestivum
AGAGGCCTAAAGATAATGTGCGTGTGGGAGACACGTAGGCACATATATGTGCGTATAGAGGGCTAGTAGAGACCGTGCATGTGTATATATGCATGTGAGAGAAATAGTGTTTTCCAACTGAGATTAGTGAAAAGAGTGGTACATAGTAGTCAGAAAGAGAGGGAGAGAGAGAAACAGAGAGAGCATATGCATGAGACACCCCGACACCCTGAGAGAGATTGTGAGCATGTGTGAAAGAGAAATGCCGATGCATATAAAGTGTGTGCACTTATGCGTTAGATAGGGAGATATATAACACGTTTGTGAGAACGGGGTGAGGCATAGTGCATCTACGTGTAAAAGGCGGTTCTACGCATTAAATTAAAATATAAATGGCATTATTATTTTTGGATGAGATCATGAATTTTGCAAATTGCGTATGGACGAAAATCGGTCTATCAGACACCCATACTCTATTGAATTCTAGCATGTGCATGTGTTTATTTCATATTATCGATCCATAGAGTGAGAGCGGTTTGAAATACAGGCAGTGGATGCTTTTGCAATTCATATATAAACATTAATTAGTGCACTCCATGTTGTTAGTGTGAAGCACTTTATACATTTGTCACTTGCATGGATACATTCCAAATAGCTAGCTACGAAATAGAATACATGTCGAATTCAACATAAAGAGGGTTTCGAAGATTCGTATTCATAGGAAGTGCATTCATCTATTTGAACCCAAGATAATGGCATTTGTAAATCAGATGTAAAAGGGGGCATCAATCTTTGTTGTGAGTTTGAACATGATATATATATTCATACACATATCTAACCTTTTTTTGCAACCAAGGAGATTATATCTGGAACCATGCATGAAATGAGGTAAGTTGCATATTTTTTAATATATACTCGTGTATAATGTTTATTCAAATGTACCCCCTCCATTCCAAAATAATCGTAGCTTTAGGATTTTCAAGAGTAAAGATTTGTGAAGTTTGACAAATCCTGAAAGTTCAATTCAAGAGAATAGAAAACGTTAATGCTTCTGCTCCCAAATATTGAACGAAGCACCAAATAGGACTCTGGTCACCCGAAACCGCGCGAGACTAATGTTTTGGTGGTAGGAAATTACTGTCCTGACTCTGGCCCATGTAGCCTATCGGCCCGATGTCCAAAGGTCTAAACCGGGGTAGGTTTGTAACTTCACCAAGACGCCAGTCTCAACTGCCTCTGAGAAGCATTCATACGCCGTGGGCGCCTACCCTTGCGCTCGGCTGAAATCTATCTCGCCCACATTTGGGACACTTGACATGACTGTCCTACCCCCAACCCGCAATTTGTCCGAAATTTTAGATGGGGGCAAAGTTTGTAACTTTCCCCAAATTTCAAACAAGCGTGTCTCAAACCGAAACATCGTTCCCCCTTAGTTCCCCGCCTCCCTCCGTTTCCCCATTCATACTCCGTGGGCGCGAAAACGCCCTCTTCACCAGCCGCGAAACCCCATCCTCCTCCGTCCTCCACCCATAGCGGCCAATCCACCGCAGCCCTCCTCCATCACGCCGGAGCCGGTACCCTGACATCGTCGTCCAATTCAACCGCAACCGCAACGCCCTCAAGGACTTAGCAGCTGAAGCCGAGGCAGCGCTGCCTCCATGATGCCGACTCTGACGTGCACCGTACAAGAACCACTCCGACCACGCCATCCTGTGCCTCACTGCTGCGCCTCCACTGTCACAACCGTCCACCGCACCGGAGCTGTTCCCGCTACGCCGTTGTTCGCCGCCGACAGACGGCCACCGCACCACACTCAACAACTTGGCCATGGGTTCGTCCAAGGCTGCACCATCCTCCACAACTTCTGGTTTTCGGCGAACAACAAGAAAATCGTCGGAAAAACAGAAGGAGGACACAACACTGCCAGCAGAAAGAGGTACTCCTCTTCCCTTATTCATGCAAATCTTACGTCTCCGCTCACACCGTATTCATCCCACGAAAGAAACTAGTTGAGCGCTTCTTACTGCATCTTCTTCATGATACTAAATGCACAAGGTTTCCTCCCTTGTACTATTTCACCTTTGCTAGAGGTCAGTAGCCCGCCTGGATTTCAATTTAGGGTCAGTCGAACCGCAATTAAAAGAAGCAGCACCCGCTTAGGCACGCAGAGCACCTAGTCTGCCTGTTCCCCGGGGAAGCGGCGCATCGGTGTCTATCATAGGGGTGTGGGGCGCAGGAGCTGCTTGTGCCCGATCTGGAGGTCGAC
>NC_057797.1:301659235-301669718 GCF_018294505.1 Triticum aestivum
GGAATACTGGGCCGATGGTCGCTGGCGTTTCGAGGAAGATCGTCAACACTGACTGGCTGGAGGTAGATGAAGGCGATCTGCCCGTTCTTTGTACATCGGACGATGCAGAAAAAATGGACTGACCTATTTGCTTTCAGTCGACTGTTATTTTCATAGAATCCTGTAGTAATTTATTATGCCATGCATGTTGTAGAGCTATCATATGTCTCCCGTCACTTATTTCTCACCGACCTGCTATCTGCTACCTTTACACTGTACTAATTGTGCACACACTTCACCCATACTCACACTATTGTTTTTTTATGCATGGGTATTTCAGACTCTGATGCAGTGTTGATGAATGCAGAAAAGAAAAGACAGAAGTCGCTCCAGTGTAATTCGAAGATAAGCACTAAGCGTTTCAGCGCTCTAATGGGTGCAGTGTCAGTAGTTGGAGACAGTAAACGTAGCTCTACAGTTGATGATCTCAATTGCCACACACAACCATCCCAGGTGCTTGCTTTAACTTCGCGCTGTCAAATGTGGTTTCATGTTGCATATGTTGTCTAGCTTGTATTGCTTCCAATTTGGTTAAGTTGCATCTGCTTACTTTACACATTATACCTTTGATAATGACGTGCCTTCCTGTTTTTGATACATACTACATATGTCTATTAACCATGTTCGTACATCAAACTAATGCTCTTTTGTATCCCTCGTCAATCACTTATGATGAGACAGTCACCCGAGTGGGTTACTATGAAACGCCCTACTCGTTTAAAGAGTGCAGTGTCATCCTCCCCACATGATTATCAAGAAACAACAAGGCTAAATGAAGATAGTCAATGTATCTCTCTAGTTGATCACCGCAATCCCCCCACACCACCATCGCAGGTACTTGCTCTTACTTGGCAGTGTGATATGTGGTTGCATGTTGCTTATGGTGTCTACCTTGTAATGCTTCTAATTAGGGTAAATTGCATCTGCTTAGTTAACACATTATACCTGTGAATATGACATGCCTTTCTATTTTTGGTACATACTACGTCTTTCTATTAACCATGTTCTTACATCAAACTACTTTTCTTGTGTATCCCTCATCAATGCTCCTAATTTGTTAAATTGCATCTCCTTAGCTTACACATTATACATGTGAATATGACACGCCTTCCTGTTTTTGGTACATACTACATATGCCTATCACACCATGTTCTTACATCAAACTACTGTTCTTGTGTATCCTGCGTCTATCGCTTATGATGAGACAGTCATGCGCGTGGGTTAATATGAGACGCAATACTCTTATAAAGAATGCAATTTCATGATCTCCACATGATTCTCAAGAAATAGCAAGCCTAAATGAAGATATTGAACGTAGCTCTGTACCTGAAGACCGCACTTCCCCTACACCACCATCACAGGTGCTTGCTCTAACTTCGCAGTGTGATATGTGGTTGCATGTTGCATATAGTGTCTAGCTTGTAATGCTTCTAATTAGGGTAAATTGCATCTGCTTAGTTTACACACTATACCTGTGAATATGACATGCCTTCCTATTTTTGGTACACACTACATCTACATGAAACTACCTCTCTTCTGTATCCTGCATCAATCACTTACGATGAGTCACCTTTATTCGTTGCATATTGCATATTATTTCTAGCCTATTGCCATGTATTGCTTCTAATTTGGTCAAATACATTTGTTAGGGCACCCTTTTAATTTGGTAGAGTGATATTGGTTTCATCTTTCATATGATTTCTAGCTTGCATCGATTCTAACAAGTTCAAGCACCTTGTGCTTAGTTTACACTTTATACATCATACATGTCAATATGTCACGCCGTCCTGTTCATGTCAATATGTCACGCCGTCCTGTTTTTCATACATATTTCATCCTCCTATCATGCATCTGCCTTACATGAAAGTAGTGTTCGTTAGTATCATGCATCAATGAGTTCTGAAGAGCAAATTTTATTCCTTTTTCTTGTGGGTTTGACTTGACAAGGCAAAATCAAGAAAGAGGAAGGAAAAGAGTAAGGAAGGCGATGATGGTGGTCCTCTGCAACAACATAAATGGAGCATCTGTACCGATTCTCCTTGTACTGATAGTGCATTACAAGGTCCAAGTCTCCGCTCCCCTACTCCACCATCCAAGGTCCTTGCTCTAACTTGGCAGTGTGATATCTGGTTGCATGTTGCATATGGTGTCTAGCTTGTATTGCTCCTAATTAGTGTAAACTGCATCTGCTTAGCTTACACATGATACATGTGAATATGGCACGCTTTCCTGTTTTTGGTACATACTATATCTGTCTATCACACCATGTTCTTACATGAAACTACTCTTCTTGTGTATCCTGCATCAGTCACTTATGATGGGACACCTTTAAGTTGGCAGTGTGATATTGGTTTGCGTCTTGAATATGATTTCTAGCATGTATTGCTTCTAGTTTGATGAATGCCACCTATGACGAGACAGTTTTAACTTGGTAGAGTGATATTGATTGCACCTTCCATATGGTGTCTTGGAGTGTTTATAATTTGTTGAAGTGCCTTCTGCTTAGTTACCACATCATAGGTGTGAATATGTCAAGCCGTCCATTTTTTCGTACTTATTCCATCCTCGTATCATGACTTTGCCTTTCATTAGAGTAGTGTTCGTCAGCATCATGCATGAATGAGTTCTGAAGAGCGAATGATATTCCTTTTTCTTGTCGGTATGACCTCACAATGCAAAATCAATAAAGCTGAAGGAAATTGGCAAGGCATTGGATGATGGTGGTCCTTCCGAGCAACTGAAACGGAGGTTATCTATAGATTCTACTCCGCCATCCTCCCAACAAGATTCGCAAGACAATGCAAGGCTAGATAGTCAACGTAGCTATGTAGATGATGAGCACATCTCCCCTACTCCACCATCACAGGTACTTGCTCTAACTTGGCACTATTATATGTGGTTGCATGTTGCGTATGATGTCTAGCTTGTATTGCTTCTAACTTTGTTGAATTGCATCTGCTTACTTTACACATAATGCCTGTGAATATTACATGTGTTCCTGTTTCTACATCAGACTACTATTCTTGCATATCCCGCATCAGTCACTTATGATAAGGCACCTTTAAGTCGCCACTGTGATATTGGTTGTGTCTTGCATATGATTTCTAGCATGTACTGCTTCTAATTTGTTGAAACGCCATACAGTTTGAACTTGGCAGAGTGATATTGGTTGCATCTTTCATATGGTGTCAAGCTTGCAGTGCTTCTAATTTGTTGAAATGCCTTCTGCTTAGTTACCACATCATAGGTGTGAATATGTCACACCATCCTGTTTTTCATACATATTCCATCCTCGCATCATGTGTTTGCCTTTCATCCGAGTAGTGTTCGTCAGTATCATGCATGAATGAGTTCTGAAGAGCGAATTTTATTCCTTTTTCTTATCGGTTTGACTTCACAATGCAAAATCATTACAGCTGAAGGAAATTAGTCTGGCAGTGGATGATGGTGGTGCTTCGGAGCAACTCAAACATGGGGTCTCTACAGATTCTACTCCGCCATCCTCCCAACAAGGTTCGCAAGACAACACAAGGCTGGACAGTCAACGTAGCTATGTAGATGATGAGCACATCTCCCCTACTCCACCATCACAGGTGCTTGCTCTAACTTGACACTATTATATGTGGTTGCATGTTGCGTGTGATGTCTAGCTTGTATTGCTTCTAACTTGAATTGCATCTGCTTACTTTACACATAATGCCTGTGAATATGACACGTGTTCCTGTTTCTAGAACATACGTGTACATGATGAGCACATCTCCCCTACTCCACCATCACAGGTGCTTTCTCTTACTTGGAACTGTTATATGTGGTTGCGTTTTCTGTATGATGTCTAGTTTGTATTGCTTCTGATTATGTTGAATTGCATCTGCGTAGCTTACAACTTATACCTGCAACGATCACTTACCCATAAGACATGTTTAACTTGGGACTGTGATGTAGGTTGCATCTTGCATTGTGTTCTAGCTTGTACTGCTTCTAATTTCTTGAAATGGCACTTACGACGAGACACTTTTTACCTGATAGAGTGATATTGGTTGCATGTTCATATGGTGCCTAGCTTTCATTTCTTCTAATTTTGTTGAAATGCCTTCCGCTTACTGTTTTTCATACATATTCCATCCTCCTATCATATGTGTGAATGTGAAACGCTGTCTTTTTTGTATATATTCCATCCTCCTATCCTACGCTTGCCTTACATCAAAGTAGTGTTCGTCTGTATCATGCATCAACCAGTTATGCAGAGCTAATTTTATTCATCTTCTTGTGGTTTTGACTTCATAAGGCAATATCAGAAAATAGGAAGGAAAAGAGTAAGTTAGGGGATGTTGGTGGTCGTCCGCACCGACGCAAACAGAGACTGTTTAGATTTGCCACTGCTACTGCTAATGAAGTTAAAGTCCCAAGTCTACATGATGAGTTCATCTCTCGTACTCCACCATCGCAGGTGCTTGCTCTAAGTTGTCAGTGTGATAATTGGTTTCATGTTGCATATGTTGTCTAGCCTGTATTTCTTCTATTTTGATTAAATTGCACCTGCTGAGTTTATACGTTATACATGTGCATATGACATGGCTTTCTGTGTCTAGAATACACACTGCATCTATCTATCATACCATGTTCTTACATCAAAGTACCGCTGTTGTGTATCCCGCATCAGTCACTCATGATTGGACGCTTTTAACATGGCAGTTTGATAGTGGTTGCATCTTGCATTGATTTCTACGTTGTACTGCTTCTAATTTTTCGAATTGCCACTTATGACAAGACACTTTTAACTTGACAGAGTAATATTGGTTGCATCTTTCATATGGTGTCTAGCTTGCATTACCTCTATTTTCTTGAAAATCCTTTTGCTTAGTTTGCACATCGTAGCTGTGAATATGTCATGCCGTCCTGTTTTCTTACATATTCCATCCTCATACGGTTGTCTTACATCAAAGTATTGCTTGTCTGTATCATGCATCAATGAGTTCTGAAGAGTGATTTTATTCTTTTGTGTTGTGGGTACAGCTTGACATGGCAAAGTCAAAAAAGAGCAAGGTAAATAATATAGTAGGGAGTGCTGTTACTCGTCGGGTGAAACAGAAAAGGTTCTGCCGTCGAGATTCTGCTGGTACTGATAGTGCAGTAGAAGGTCCAAGTCCACTGGCTAAATCTACAAACACAATATCACCTGCTCCACCAGCTGCAGCATCCGCTTCAACCGTACCAACATCTCAACCAGTTACTCATTCCTTTGCTCCGGAACTGGCCAGTTCTGAAGCTGCCTTCACACCTAACACTACTTCCGAAGCACTGCTGACACAACAGGACTTGGCAAGATCAGATGAACCTCATGAGCATCAACACCAAGATGGTACCTGACCGAGTCAAGTTGCAGTTGCATGCTCCTTTATATGTACTCTCACAGTTTGATGTACACTAACACTTTCCATATTCGTTGTTGAACTAGCACCACGGCGCAAGCAGAAACAGACATAAGGGATAATGCTTGACAGATTAACAAAATCTAAAGGAGGAAGAATGGAGATCCATTTTGAGGCAGGTTTTAAATGGCCACGTGATGCTACAGAGTCAACCAAGTTAGTATCAGAGGCAGCCATTGCCGTTAGGTGTCATGCACGTATCCTCCCAACGTGGATCCAGTACAGGAATGAGAAAGACAATACCCAGTTTAACACCTTCCTTGAACATTTATCCGTAAGTAATGTTATTCATCGCAATTAGTAATATTGTCTTGCTCTGTCCCATACTTTCTAGCTTCCTCCTAATAAGACTCACATTCTTTTTTCAACAGATGAGGTTCAAGTTGGATCCGAAAGATGATGCAACTAAACAAGCATGCACTCATGTTTTTCAGTCTGCTCTGCGATAGTATCAGTACCACCTTAGAAAATCTCACTTTGAAGGCAAGGCTAACAATGAAATCGCCCAAACATCTCCAGTGGAATATGTTACAGATGAAGACTGGACAACCCTCGTTAAACACTGGTCTGATCCAAAGTATCAGGTAGGCTATATGTATTTGATCAGACCACATATTGAACTTGTATTTATGTATGTGCCTTACAAGTGTATCTTCTTCTAGGCTAACTATTTGAAAAGCAAAACCAACCGTTCTAAAGTGAAATTCCAACAGACAACAGGATCTCGTAGCTATATTGCACACTGCGAGGCTCTTGTAAATAGCTGCTACTTCCTTCTTTTTTTGTGCCATATTATCGTATCTATATTGACTTGTTCCAAATACAGAGGAAAGTCCGTGCGGACCAAAAAGAACCTAAACCGAATGCAGTGCAAATCTTCAAGGATTGCCACACCAGCAAGATGAAGGGCATGAGCACACCCGTTCAAGCCATTGTTATAAGTCCTTACTCCTCCTGCCTTGAACTGATTGGTACTGTGATGTGTTCATTTAACTACTTGGTTTGCAGCCAATGTCAGTTACTCTGTTCACTTTTATTCACAGTTGTCTTAACGTATCATTTCACCTTACATGGTTTAAAAGAGATGAAGGATATTCTTTTGGTCTTGATCTGTAATCTAGTTGTTATGTTCACGTGCGCACACAATGATAAAATAGCCTGTTTGTTTTATATCTGTTTGCCCATGATATGAATGATGTCATACTATGTTCATCCTACTTTAAACCATGTCTCTTTATCCTTAGCTGTCAACGAATGTGAGGAAATAGACAATACAGTAGGCATGCTACATGGACATATGTTCCGAAAGTGATTTTATTATGTAGTTGGCACTACAATACATGCTAATGTATTACATTAGTTCACCAAAATAAGTTATGTATAAACGTTTAACCTACTTTGTTTGTTTTTGTCTCATTAGTAACTTATCTGGTACACTAATCTACAAGTTCAAACTTTCAGGAAGCTATGGAACAAATGATTGAACATCCATAACCACCTGAAGGTGACGAGGCTACTACAGGCACAATGTCACCTCTTGCTGCAGTGCATCAGTATCTCTCCACTAACAGTGCAAAAAGCACCTTCCCGCGTAATTCTGGGTTGGTTGTCAAGGTAACCTCGTCCAAATCGCCTACTGAACAAAATCTTCCCGCTAGACAGAGTGATATATCTGTGCTCCAAACACAAGTCCAATCCCTAATGGACGTTGTTTCGGAAACAAGAATAGTGGTTGAGAAATGTCGTCAAGATATGAATGGTTTTGAAACTAGACTATCAGAAATTCACTTCGTTGTTCAAGAGCAATGGCGGAAAAAGGTGGAGATCGTGCTGCTCCATCAGATTCTACAGCTTGAAACATTAGCACTAAGGTCAAATGATCTGTGCTTCTATACATCTATGGTGCTTTTATCTGGAAGGACTGTAAAATTTATGCAACATGCCTTTTGTTGTATGGTTGGAATTTATTTTGTTGTGATACAACATTTATGATGCTGCCTCAGGCTGCAGTAATTACGACGCTATTTTTGTATAGTGTAGGTTTATCTTAGTAATGTATTCAGCCGAAAGCTTCATAGGAGCCCAACATGCCAACATTTGTCGGGCCCATTCCAATTGGGATAAAAACGACTACGGGCCGAAATTGGCATGTAGCCCACTAAAAATATCTGGGCCTAAATCAGCATAAGCTTTCATATTGTTCTGGTAGGCCTGTGCCCATAGTGGGCCTTTAACAAGCCTAAACATAATTTGGGCCCTCAGTAAAAATAGGCCATTTACATGTGTAAATATCTCGAGCCCATAAAAAACATGGGCCTTTAATGGACCGAAAGTGAGATTGGGCCCTGATTGTGCCAAATAACCCACTGGACTTAGCAAGCTGAAATGGTGGCCCATTTACGATGCGGATCTTTGATAGGCCGAAATTCGGACGGGCCCTAAATGCGCCGACCTAATACATGGGCCTTTAGCAGGCTGGAACTTTGGTCGGGCTAGATTATCGTCATTTTTATATGGGCCGTTAATGGGACCGATATGACGTTGGGCCACATATGGCCCATGGTTTACGTCCGACGTTAACAGGCCGAAAATGACAACATGCCGAAAGTGGCCCAAAGCTATAGTGGGCTTCTAATAGGCCGAATGTTAGACATGGCCGAATATGACCCAAATCCTTCACGGTCGTTTATGGGCCGAAAGTTTTGATGGCCTGTAAATGGGCCCAAATGAAGCCGGACCTTTAACAGGCCGGCAATACACTGGGCCGTAATTCGGCCCAATTACTTAGCAGACTGTTAATGGGCCAGAAGTGACCATGCGCCGTGTTGATGACAAGTTTAGGACAGGCCGTTGACATGTCGATTTGACAGAGAATGTTGGGCCTTTAGCCGGGCCGGCCCATTATGGTCTGCAGAATCTTGTGGGCCTTTAGCTGGGCCGGCCCATTGTGGTCCGCAAAATCTTGTGGGCCTTTAGCTGGGCTGGCCCATTATGGTCTGCAAAATCGTGTGGGCCTTTAGCTGGGCCGGCCCATTATGGTCCGCTAAATTTTGTGGGCCTTTAGCTGGGCCGTCCCATTATGGTCCGCTAAATCTTATGGGCCTTCGGTTGGGCCAGCCCATTTAAACTTTGTGGGCCACTTTTGGGCCGGTCCACGTGTCAACATATCATAGGCCCATCTCGACCGTTGGATGAGTGACACATGTGCCAACGCGGAGCTGACGCATGGATCCGTCAGCCAATGAGAATTTTACACGTGGAAAATCGGCATTGGTCATGAGTGTTAACGGGTTATCGGATCCAAAGTCCGACCCGATAGCTTAACGGTGTTCCGTTACGGTGGATGCCACGTGTCGGTCACCCTTGACGAAAGAACTTCTGTGACGCGCGATTTATCGTCAAGGAAGTGGACACTTCCGTGATGATAATTTTGGCAATGTCATGGAACACTTCTACAACATCACAGGTATGACTATCTTGATTCTGTCATAAATTTGTCATGAATGTACATGCATGACAGAAAACGCGACCTACTGTGACAAACACGTATCATCACGGAAGTGTATTTTTTTTGTAGTGAGAGGCTATTCTAGGTGCTGCGTCACCTTATTATTGGGCCAGGCCCATGTATTTTCGAAATACTTAAGTATATGCTGTTTTTAGAGTCCGTATGTGTGGGGAAACAAGAGTTAGGGTTGGTTTCGGACCCCTCCTCCAAGGGCCACGAAATTCCCCCTCTTCCTCCATATATACAACCCTTAGGGCATCGTTTAGACTTTGGGTTTTGTTTAGATTAAAAGTTTGCCATAGCTGCAACTTCGCGTACTTCGTTTGTGTCCAACGACCAGACCAAGACGTCACAGAACCCCACCTTCATTAATAAAGCTTTCCTCTTATATTCGCAATATCCAGATTGCAATTTCCATTTCTTACTTGTTCTTCGTTGCTTGCAGGAAATAGACCCTCGTGGTTAGGTTGATCGTGCTCCGGCGTGGTCAATAACCTCTCGGAGTTGGTTTAGCGATTGCTAAGGTGCGACGTCCTCGCACGTTCGTAGTCGAATCGTCAAAGTCGACTTCCACCAAAACGATAGCCACCATCTCATCGAAAGATCGGGCCCCTCATCTCTATCAAGTGGTATCAGATTTTCAGGTTGCTCGGTGAGATTTTAAAGTTTTTCGTAGTTTAGATCGAGTTTGTTCTTCATACTGTAACACCCCGGATGTAACTTTCCCAATTTGTACTCCAACTCTTGCCGTTTCCGGCGTTAAGTTATATTTATTTATCGGGTTCGGGTCTTTGTCTCCGTGTGTTGTTTTCGTTTTCATGCATCTCATATCATGTCATCATGTGCATTGCATTCGCATACATGTTCGTCTCATGCATTCAAGCATTTTCCCCGTTGTCCGTTTTGCATTCCGGCGCTTCGTTCTCCTCCGGTGGCCATTTCTAGCTTTCTTTCATGTGTGGGGATTAAACATTTCCGGATTGGACCGAGACTTGCCAAGCGGCCTTGGTTTACTACCGGTAGACCGCCTGTCAAGTTTCGTATCATTTGGACTTCGTTTGATACTCCAACGGTTAACCGAGGGACCGAAAAGGCCTCGTGTGTGTTGCAGCCCAACACCACTCCAATTTGGCCCAAAACCCACCAAACTCTGCTCCATGTCCTAGAGCGTTCGATCACGATCGCGTGGCCGAAAACCGCACCTCTTTTGGACTCTCCTAGCTCCACTTATGCCTATATATAGCCCCCTCCATTTTCGGATCTCTCCTCCCCCTTGAAACCCTAGTTTTTAAAAAAAACACCTCCCCGCACCGACGGACATGTCCGCCCCCGGCCGGACAACGTCCGCCGCGCCCCTCGCCCACTCGCCGCTCGCCACGTGGACCGGACCACATCGCCGCTCCCGCCGGCCCGCAGGCCCGAGGCGGGCCCTCCCCCGCGCCTCGCCGGGCCCGAGGAGCCTCGCCTTGCGCCGCCCGTCTTCCTCGGCCCCGGGCGCCGGAGCTCG
>NC_057797.1:301670050-301679430 GCF_018294505.1 Triticum aestivum
TCCTCCTCCTCCTCCCCAAGTCCGGCTCCTTCCTCTCCGGCCAAGACGAACTCCGGCGAGCAGCTCCGTCGAACCTCGAACCGCGTGCAAATCCAGATCTGATTTTGAACGGTTGACTTTTTCCCTCCGAACCCTAATTTTTTATGCCTACTTTGACCTCCCGTAACTTTGCATCCGTAGCGTCGATTTGGACATATAGTATATCAAAATGTTCGTCCCGATGAGTACATCAGTTCATTCCATTGCATCATTTTCATTTGAGCTCATCTCGATGCCCAAAATGCTGTTAGAAGGAGGCTTCGTGAGTTAATTGCCAGATCTGCTAGTTCATCTTAGACTTTTGTCATTTTTGCCATGATTATTGTGTGCATGCTATGCCTGTGAGTCCTTGATATGTTTTGTTAAGCATTTTGTCTTCTTTCCAGAGGTGCAACCCATGCATTTTTAGGATGTGTGTGGTGACTTGTGCAAGCTTGCAAAGTGAGGCACCCGGTAATTCTGTTTTCAGGGACTTAGTTGTTTCACTAAGCCTGGGATATTTTAGTTCATGATGCCATATGTTCAGCTTGTTTCCTAGTGATCCGTGCCTCTTTTGAGGATGGTCAGTAAAGTAGTTTTGTTAATCATGTTATGATCTATCCATCCATGTCTTTGTTTGCAATTATGGAGCACCCTAGCTTGAGTCAATCGAGCTCTACTTTTGCTTCGTGGTGAATCTGGGCAGATCGTCAACTCGTTTGCGATTTTGCCGATGTTATTGTAGTTGACCCGTGCATGCTATGCCATTGTTCTTGCCATGTCTAGCTAGCATTTTGTGCCTTTTTAATGGATGTATGCTTGTCTTGCCATGACTTGCACCGTAGTGAGTGCATCGAGCTCGTTTACATGCCTTCGTGAGTTATATTTCAGCATGTCTCAGTTTTCACTAAGTCTGAAAACTGATTGTGTTTTAGCTATGTTCGGGTGCCCGTTAGTATATTTTGTGACCCCTTTTGGCCTCAGGTCACTTTGGGACTTTTGTTAAGCTTGTTGAGTAGCTCCATGCCATGTTCTTACTTGTCTTAATCAGTTCATGTATCATGTTGTTTTGCCGCTCCGAAGAGGGCTTCGTGATCTGAAATTTCAGACAAGTGTTAATTTCACTAAGTTTGGAATCTGTTTTGCATTTGCGTTTTTGCCATGCTTGTTTGAACCTCATAATGGATGAATTGGCCGTGGCTCAGTGCTAGTCTTTTGTTAAGAATCTTGTGTGCATCCCTGCCATGTATTTTGTTGTCATGTTTGGTGGCTGTAGCATGTTCATCTCATTGCATTTAGATGCCTACTTGCTGTAAATCGCAGACTAGTGCCATTCTTAAAAACGCTTGCCATTTCCAAACCGTAACTCCGATTCCGGTGATCTTTATATCGTTTTCAAGCGATTTCATCTCATCTTTCCAGTTGCACCCTTGGAATTCCAAGTTGAGGCCAGGTTCATGCATTTCCTGTTATATCTTGCATTTTGCATCCCGCATCGCATCCCACATAGCATATCTTCATTTCGTCTTATTGCTTGGTCTTGCACGTGGTTGATTGTATCCTTGTTGCTTGTTTGTCTTGTTGGGTAGAGCCGGGAGACGAGTTCACTACCGAGGAGCCCGTTGAGTTTGCTTGTGAGGATCCAGTCAACTCTGACAACTGTGCAGGCAAGATGATCATACCCTCGAAATCACTAGTATCTTTGCTATGCTAGTTTGCTCGCTCTTGCTATGCCAATGCTACGATGCCTACCTTTTGCTTGTCAGCCTCCCAATTGCCATGTTAAACCTCTAACCCACCTTGTCCTAGCAAACCGTTGATTGGCTATGTTACCGCTTTGCTCAGCCCCTCTTATAGCGTTGCTAGTTGCAGGTGAAGATTGGAGGCCGTTCCTTGTTGGAACATCATTTATTTACTTGTTGGGATATCATTATATTGCTATGTTATCTTAATGCATCTATATACTTGGTAAAGGGTGGAAGGCTCGGCCTCTCGCCTAGTGTCTTGTTCCACTCTTGCCGCCCTAGTTTCCGTCATATCGGTGTTATGTTCCCGGATTTTGCGTTCCTTACGCGGTTGGGTTATAATGGGAACCCCTTGATATTTCACCTTGATTAAAGCTTGCCCAGCAATGCCCAACCTTGGTTTTACCATTTGCCACCTAGCCCTTTTCTTTCCCTTGGGTTCTGCAGACTCAAGGGTCATCTTATTTACCCCCCCGGGCCAGTGCTCCTCTGAGTGTTGGTCCACCTGTCAGCTACCGGTGGCCACCAGGGGCAACTCTGGGCTGGCCTACCCGTACCTAGGACAATCTGAGTGTGCCCTGAGAAAGAGATATGTGCAGCTCCTATCGGGATTTGTCGGCACATTCGGGCGGTGTTGCTGGTCTTGTTTTAACCTGTCGAAGTGTCTTGAGTTACCGAGATACTGAGTCTGATCGGAACGTCTTGGGAGGAGGTCTATTCCTTCGTTGACCATGAGAGCTTGTCATGGGCTAAGTTGGGACTCCCCTGTAGGGATTGAACTTTCGAAAGCCGTGCCCGCGGTTATGGGCAGATGGGAATTTGTTAATGTCCGGTTGTAGAGAACTTGAACCTTAATTAATTAAAATGAATCAACTGAGTGTGTTACCGTGATGGCCTCTTCTCGACGGAGCCCGGGAAGTGGACACGGTGTTGGAGTTATGCTTGCGCAGGTTGTTCTTCTAGATTCTCGCTCGCGCTTTGCCTCCTCTTCTCGCTCTCTTTTGCGTATAAGTTAGCCACCATATATGCTAGTCGCTTGCTGCAGCTACACTTATATTTGCCTTATCCATTCCTATAAGCTTAAATAGTCTTGATCGCGAGGGTGCGAGATTGCTGAGTCCCTGTGGCTCACAGTTACTATAACTCCAGATGCAGGTCCAGGTGATTCCGCTCCAGGTGATGAGTACGAGCTCAAGTGGGAGTTCGACGAGGACTCTCAGCGTTATTATGTTTCCTTTCCCGATGATCAGTAGTGGTGCCTAGTTGGGGTTCGATTCAGGGCCTTGTCGCATGTTGGGTTTTCTTCTATTTTGGCGCCATAGTCGGGCCATGAGTGTTTGTATGATGGATGTTATTTATGTTCTCTGATGTGACGTGGCGAGTGTAAGCCAACTATGTATCTCCCCCTTTTATCATATATTACATGGGATGTTGTAATGATTACCTAACTTGCGACATTGCTTTCAATGTGGTTATGTCTCTAAGTCGTGCCTCGACACGTGGGAGCTATAGCCGCATCGAGGGCGTTACAAGTTGGTAATCAGAGCCTTCCCCGACCTTAGGAGCCCCATTGCTTGATCGTTTTTAGCAGCCGAGTTGTGTCTAGAAAAATATATCGGAGAGCTTAGGAATTCTTTTTACTTCCCAGTCTCCTCATCGCTCTGGTAAGGCATCTTGACGTAGAGTTTTGACTCTTCTCTTCTCAAATTTCACTAAATTTTTTTTAGGATCACGCAAGTATCTTGGAATCGTTCCGATGGCTTATGATGAGAACATTGACTTGGTGCCTCCTGTCAGGGGTTTAGTGGAAGTGTCCCGGGGAGTTGAGCTCTAAGGTGTTGTCATCATAATTTTATCATTGCAATTCTGGAATACTTGAGATATGTTCGCCGACATCGAAAATCTCTTTTATGCAGTTCGTTGGTGAGATAACCTCGACGCCACCCAGTACTGGGGCGGGAGTTCGGGAGTACCGCCATAACTTGTATAACGGATGCTTTTCGAAGGTTGAGGTAGATGGTTTCTGAAGGTTTCTTGGTTATGTGTTGAAGGATGGATACAGCTGGATGTAGGATTTGCTAGTTTGGGTGAGATATTATGCTTCCCCTGTATCCCCAACACCTGATTGCATAACCGGAAAAGTTCGGGAGTTTCATAGGTGGGAATTCTAGTAGCTCTAGTTCTTCTTCCACGGATATTGGTTTGAGATTGGGATTTCTTACCGATTATTCGTTCTTGATCCGTACCTTGTTGATTTATTTCTCTACCTTAATTCTACGTGGCTTCTCAATTTATGGATATGTGACCATCTGAAGAGGAATGCATTCGTTCATTTTGTTCGGATGTGAAGACTATATGTTGCAATTTTCATTCCGTTGGATTCAGCTTCAATATTTATCTATCCATGTGCTAATGGTGGTCAACCTCTTCAGGATGGCTCCTCCAACACGCATGACTCAGAACCCTGATCCGCCACCGCCTCCACCTCCTCCAGAGGCATGGCAAGCTGTGATGGCCACAACCAATGCAAACACTCAGCTGATCATGCAAATTCTTCAAGAGCGCAATCAAGGCAGTCAAGGGAATCAAGGCAGCAATCAGAGTCACTTTGCTACACTCAACCAGTTCCTTGCTAACGGGCCAAAGACTTTCAGCAATTGTGTTGAGGCAACCGATGCTGACGATTGGCTTGTGGATCTGTGTAAGCATTTCGAGTGCAGCAACGTCAGGCCTGAGGACTTTGTCAAGTTCGCTTCCTTCCAACTCAAAGATCAAGCTGCAGAATGGTTTCAGCAGTACAAGGATTCCAGAGGTGGACGTGTTATCACTTGGGATGATTTCCGTCGAGATTTCCGAGCTCATCATATTCCGCAGAGTGTGGTTGAAAGCAAGCGTGAGGAATTCCGCAATCTGAAGCAAGGTTCTTTGTCTGTCTATGACTACAACAAGTTGTTCCAGAAGCTCGCCCGCTTTGCCAAGCAGGACGTGCCTGATGAGAAGAGCATGATATATCAGTTCAGGGGTGGTCTCAGAGAAGATATTCAGCTCGCTCTTGTTCTCTTTGAGCCCTTGAGGTACAATGAGTTCTACAACATGGCACTGAAGCAAGAGGCTGCTCAGTTGAGGTGTGATGCTTCCAGGAAGCGAGTCAGAGATGTTACTCCTTCTTCCTCTACTCAAGTGGCCAAGCAGCAGAAGTTTTGGCTTCCTCCTCCTCCGTTCCGTCAGCCGTATCAGCAAAAGAGCAAAGGTGGCAGTGGTTCTTCGCACCCACCCAACCCTGGCTTTCAGAACAAGACTTCGTCTCAAGCTCCAAGATCGAGTGCTCCGTATCACCGTCCGCTTTCAGATGTCACGTGCAACAAGTGCCAACAGAAGGGTCACTATGCCAATAAGTGTTTCAACCAGAGGCGTCTTCCTCCTCCTCCTCCTGTCAGATCGGCAAGTACAACTGTGGTCAAGCATAACCCCAAGCTTGCCAAGGTCAATTTGATGAATGCAGCTCAGGCAGAGGACTCGTCAGATGTGATCATGGGTAACCTTCCTGTTAATGATATTCCAGCTAAAGTTCTTTTTGACACTGGTGCATCGCATTGCTTCATCTCGAGACCGTTTACAAATAGGCATGAATTGGTTTCACAAGTTTTGCCTAGTCCTTTAGCAGTTGTCTCTCCCGGTAAGCGCATACAGGCTAACTCCATCGTTCCGGATGTTTCTATCACTTTGGGTGACTACAAGTTTCTATCTTCTCCAACGGTTCTCGGTGACTCAGATATTGATCTTATTCTCGGAATGGATTGGCTTTCTAAGCACAAGGCTCAGCTTGATTGTGCAGCCAGGCAGATTCAATTGACTCATTCGTCTGAGGATGTAATTGTCTTTGCCGCTCGGGATAATACTATCCATCTGTTTTCTCTCAATGAGAAGGGTGAATTGGATGCCATCTCTCAAATTCCAGTCGTTTGCGAATATCAAGACGTCTTTCCAGAAGAGCTTCCAGGAATGCCTCCGCACCGGCCAGTTGAATTTGTTATTGAACTTGAGCCTGGCATGGAACCTGTGTGCAAACGTCCTTACAAGCTCGGACCTGAAGAGTTGAAGGAGCTGAAGAAGCAACTTGATGAGCAAGAAAGAATGGGTCTCATTCGGCCTAGTTCTTCTCCGTGGGGTTGTGGTGTTCTTTTTGTGAAGAAGAAGGATGGAACGGACCGACTTTGTGTTGATTACCGTCCAGTGAACAAGAAGACCATCAAGAACAAATACCCACTTCCCAACATCAATGAGCTGTTCGAACAACTCAAAGGTGCCCAAGTATTCTCCAAGCTTGATCTCTGTATGGGTTATCACCAGATTCGCATTCGTGAAGAAGATATTCCCAAGACAGCATTCAGAACAAGCTTTGGTTCATATGAATACACTGTCATGTCTTTTGGCCTTGCCAACGCTCCTCCGACGTTCTCTCGCATGATGAATTTCATCTTCAACGCCTACACCAATGACTTTGTTTTGGTCTATCTCGACGACATTCTGGTTTTCTCGAAGAACAAGGAAGATCATGCCAAGCATTTGCGTTTGGTGCTTGATAAGCTCAGGGAACATCAGTTCTACGCCAAGTTTTCCAAGTGTGAATTTTGGCTCGATGAGGTTCTTTATCTTGGTCATATCATCTCTGCCAAGGGCATTGCTGTGAATCCTGAGAAGGTGTCTGCAATTGTGAATTGGGAACCTCCTCAGAACATGAAGCAACTCCGCAGTTTTCTCGGTCTCACAAGCTATTGCCAAAGATTCGTTGAAAACTTTTCCAAGATCGCGAAGCCTCTCTCTAATCTTCTTCAGAAGCATGTCAAGTACGTTTGGTCTCCGGAGTGTGACATTGCTTTCAACACTTTGAAAGAGAAGTTGATCACTGCTCCAGTTCTGACTCCACCTGATGAATCCAAGCCGTACGAGGTCTTTTGTGATGCCTCTCTCCAAGGTCTTGGCGCAGTATTGATGCAAGAGAAGAAAGTTGTTGCTTATACATCTCGCCAGTTGAAGCCTAATGAGAAGAACTACCCCACTCATGATCTCGAGTTGGCGGCAGTTGTGCATGCTCTTTTGACTTGGAGACATCTTCTATTGGGAAGAAAAGTGGACATCTTCACTGATCACAAGAGTCTCAAGTACATCTTCACTCATCCTAATCTCAACCTAAGGCAAACTCGTTGGGTCGAAATGATTCAAGAGTATAATCCGAGTATTGAGTATACTCCAGGCAAGGCCAATGTGATTGCTAACGCTTTGAGCAGAAAGGCCTACTGCAACAGTCTGATTCTCAAGCCTTATCAACCCGAGCTTTGTGAAGCTTTCCGCAAACTTAATCTGCAAGTTGTTCCTCAAGGTTTCCTCGCCAACCTTCAAGTCTCTCCTACCTTAAAAGACCAGATTCGCCAAGCCCAGCTTCTTGATGCTATGGTGAAAAAGGTGAAGATTGGGATTGCCAAGAGTCAGTCCAAGTACAAGTGCTACCGCCTTGATGACAAGGACACTCTCTTCTTCGAGGATCGTATTGTTGTGCCCAAAGGTGAACTTCGTAAAGTGATCATGAACGAGGCTCACAATTCTCTCCTTTCCATCCACCCTGGAAGCACGAAGATGTATCAAGACCTCAAGCAAGCTTATTGGTGGACTCGAATGAAGCGCGAGATCGATCAATTCGTGAATGAATGTGATGTCTGCAGAAGAGTGAAGGCAGAACACCAAAGGCCAGCTGGTCTCCTCCAACCTCTTGCCATTCTAGAATGGAAGTTTGACCACATTGAAATGGACTTCGTGACTGGGTTTCCAAAGTCCAAGCGTGGCAATGATGCTATATTCGTTGTCATCGACAAACTCACCAAAGTGGCTCACTTTCTGCCTATCAAAGAGTCGATCACTGCAGCTCAATTGGCGGAACTCTATACCTCTCGTATTGTCTCTCTGCACGGTATTCCTCAAGTGATCTCTTCAGACCGTGGCAACATCTTTACCTCGAAGTTTTGGGATTCTTTTCAGAAGGCCATGGGCACCAACATCCGCTTCAGCACTGCTTTCCATCCTCAAACAAGCGGTCAAGTCGAGCGTGTCAACCAGATTCTTGAAGATATGCTCAGGGCTTGTGTGATATCCTTTGGCATGAAGTGGGATGATTGTCTTCCTTATGCTGAATTCTCCTATAACAACAGTTTTCAAGCAAGTTCGGGCAAGGCCCCATTTGAAATTCTGTATGGCAGGAAGTGCCGTACCCCTCTCAACTGGTCTGAAACCAGTGAACGTCAGCTTTTGGGTAATGACTTAATCACAGAAGCAGAAGAAATGTGCAAAGTCATTTGTGATAACCTCAAAGCAGCCCAATCCCGCCAGAAGAACTACTATGATAGTAAGCACCGTGATTTGGCTTTCGAGATCAGAGATCATGTTTACCTCCGTGTCTCTCCTATGAAAGGTACTCGTCGCTTCGGTATCAAAGGGAAGCTTGCCCCTAGATACATGGGACCTTTCAAGATTATCAGCAAGAGAGGCGACCTCGCCTATCAACTCGAGCTTCCTTCAAACTTTGCAAATGTTCATGATGTGTTCCATGTCTCTCAGCTTCGAAAGTGCTTCAAGACTCCTGACCGCACTGTCAACTTCGAGGACATTGAGCTCCAAGAAGATCTCTCTTATCGTGAGCACCCAGTTGCTATTCTTGAAGAGACTGAACGCAAGACTCACAACAAGTCAATCAAATTTCTCAAAGTCAAGTGGTCACACCATTCCGACCGTGAAGCTACCTGGGAACGCGAGGATCACCTCCGTTCTGAGTACCCGGAGTTCTTTCAGTCCTAGATCTCGGGACGAGATCTTTTCGTAGTGGTGGAGTGTTGTAACACCCCGGATGTAACTTTCCCAATTTGTACTCCAACTCTTGCCGTTTCCGGCGTTCAGTTATATTTATTTCTCGGGTTCGGTTCTTTGTCTCCGTGTGTTGTTTTCGTTTTCATGCATCTCATATCATGTCATCATGTGCATTGCATTCGCTACATGTTCATCTCATGCATTCAAGCATTTTCCCCGTTGTCCGTTTTGCATTCTGGCGCTTCGTTCTCCTCCGGTGGCCATTTCTAGCTTTCTTTCGTGTGTGGGGATTAAACATTTCCGGATTGGACCGAGACTTGCCAAGCGGCCTTGGTTTACTACCGGTAGACCGCCTGTCAAGTTTCGTATCATTTGGACTTCGTTTGATACTCCAACGGTTAACCGAGGGACCGAAAAGGCCTCGTGTGTGTTGCAGCCCAACACCCCTTCAATTTGGCCCAAAACCCACCAAACTCTGCTCCATTTTCTAGAGCATTCGATCATGATCGCGTGGCCGAAAACCGCACCTCATTTGGACTCTCCTAGCTCCACTTATGCCTATATATAGCCCCCTCCATTTTCGGATCTCTCCTCCCCCTCGAAACCCTAGTTTTAAAAAAAATCACCTCCCGGCACCGACGGACGTGTCCGCCCCCGGCCGGACAACGTCCGCCGCGCCCCTCGCCCACTCGCCGCTCGCCACGTGGACCGGACCACATCGCCGCTCCCGCTGGCCCGCAGGCCCGAGGCGGGCCCTCCCCC
>NC_057797.1:301680039-301682246 GCF_018294505.1 Triticum aestivum
TCCTCCTCCTCCTCCCCAAGTCCGGCTCCTTCCTCTCCGGCCAAGACGAACTCCGGCGAGCAGCTCCGTCGAACCTCGAACCGCGTGCAAATCCAGATCTGATTTTGAACGGTTGACTTTTTCCCTCCGAACCCTAATTTTTTATGCCTACTTTGACCTCCCGTAACTTTGCATCCGTAGCGTCGATTTGGACATATAGTATATCAAAATGTTCGTCCCGATGAGTACATCAGTTCATTCCATTGCATCATTTTCATTTGAGCTCATCTCGATGCCCAAAATGCTGTTAGAAGGAGGCTTCGTGAGTTAATTGCCAGATCTGCTAGTTCATCTTAGACTTTTGTCATTTTTGCCATGATTATTGTGTGCATGCTATGCCTGTGAGTCCTTGATATGTTTTGTTAAGCATTTTGTCTTCTTTCCAGAGGTGCAACCCATGCATTTTTAGGATGTGTGTGGTGACTTGTGCAAGCTTGCAAAGCGAGGCACCCGGTAATTCTGTTTTCAGGGACTTAGTTGTTTCACTAAGCCTGGGATATTTTAGTTCATGATGCCATATGTTCAGCTTGTTTCCTAGTGATCCGTGCCTCTTTTGAGGATGGTCAGTAAAGTAGTTTTGTTAATCATGTTATGATCTATCCATCCATGTCTTTGTTTGCAATTATGGAGCACCCTAGCTTGAGTCAATCGAGCTCTACTTTTGCTTCGTGGTGAATCTGGGCAGATCGTCAACTCGTTTGCGATTTTGCCGATGTTATTGTAGTTGACCCGTGCATGCTATGCCATTGTTCTTGCCATGTCTAGCTAGCATTTTGTGCCTTCTTAATGGATGTATGCTTGTCTTGCCATGACTTGCACCGTAGTGAGTGCATCGAGCTCGTTTACATGCCTTCGTGAGTTATATTTCAGCATGTCTCAGTTTTCATTAAGTCTGAAAACTGATTGTGTTTTAGCTATGTTCGGGTGCCCGTTAGTATATTTTGTGACCCCTTTTGGCCTCAGGTCACTTTGGGACTTTTGTTAAGCTTGTTGAGTAGCTCCATGCCATGTTCTTACTTGTCTTAATCAGTTCATGTATCATGTTGTTTTGCCGCTCCGGAGAGGGCTTCGTGATCTGAAATTTCAGACAAGTGTTAATTTCACTAAGTCTGGAATCTGTTTTGCATTTGCGTTTTTGCCATGCTTGTTTGAACCTCATAATGGATGAATTGGCCGTGGCTCAGTGATAGTCTTTTGTTAAGAATCTTGTGTGCATCCCTGCCATGTATTTTGTTGTCATGTTTGGTGGCTGTAGCATGTTCATCTCATTGCATTTAGATGCCTACTTGCTGTAAATCGCAGACTAGTGCCATTCTTAAAAACGCTTGCCATTTCCAAACCGTAACTCCGATTCCGGTGATCTTTATATCGTTTTCAAGAGATTTCATCTCATATTTCCAGTTGCACCCTTGGAATTCCAAGTTGAGGCCAGGTTCATGCATTTCCTGTCATATCTTGCATTTTGCATCCCGCATCGCATCCCGCATAGCATATCTTCATTTCGTCTTATTGCTTGGTCTTGCACGTGGTTGATTGTATCCTTGTTGCTTGTTTGTCTTGTTGGGTAGAGCTGAGAGACGAGTTCGCTATGGAGGAGCCCGTTGAGTTTGCTTGTGAGGATCCAGTCAACTCTGACAACTGTGCAGGCAAGATGATCATACCCTCGAAATCACTAGTATCTTTGCTATGCTAGTTTGCTCGCTCTTGCTATGCCAATGCTACGATGCCTACCTTTTGCTTGTCAGCCTCCCAATTGCCATGTCAAACCTCTAACCCACCTTGTCCTAGCAAACCGTTGATTGGCTATGTTACCGCTTTGCTCAGCCCCTCTTATAGCGTTGCTAGTTGCAGGTGAAGATTGGAGGCCGTTCCTTGTTGGAACATCATTTATTTACTTGTTGGGATATCATTATATTGCTATGTTATCTTAATGCATCTATATACTTGGTAAAGGGTGGAAGGTTCGGCCTCTCGCCTAGTGTCTTGTTCCACTCTTGCCGCCCTAGTTTCCGTCATATCGGTGTTATGTTCCCGGATTTTGCGTTCCTTACGCGGTTGGGTTATAATGGGAACCCCTTGATATTTCGCCTTGATTAAAGCTTGCCCAGCAATGCCCAACCTTGGTTTTACCATTTGCCACCTAGCCCTTTTCTTTCCCTTGGGTTCTG
>NC_057797.1:301682547-301843547 GCF_018294505.1 Triticum aestivum
TCAGCTACCGGTGGCCACCAGGGGCAACTCTGGGCTGGCCTACCCGTACCTAGGACAATCTGAGTGTGCCCTGAGAAAGAGATATGTGCAGCTCCTATCGGGATTTGTCGGCACATTCGGGCGGTGTTGCTGGTCTTGTTTTAACCTGTCGAAGTGTCTTGAGTTACCGAGATACTGAGTCTGATCGGAACGTCTTGGGAGGAGGTCTATTCCTTCGTTGACCGTGAGAGCTTGTCATGGGCTAAGTTGGGACTCCCCTGCAGGGATTGAACTTTCGAAAGCCGTGCCCGCGGTTATGGGCAGATGGGAATTTGTTAATGTCCGGTTGTAGAGAACTTGAACCTTAATTAATTAAAATGAATCAACTGAGTGTGTTACCGTGATGGCCTCTTCTCGGCGGAGCCCGGGAAGTGGACATGGTGTTGGAGTTATGCTTGCGCAGGTTGTTCTTCTAGATTCTCGCTCGCGCTTTGCCTCCCCTTCTCGCTCTCTTTTGCGTATAAGTTAGCCACCATATATGCTAGTCGCTTGCTGCAGCTCCACTTATATTTGCCTTATCCATTCCTATAAGCTTAAATAGTCTTGATCGCGAGGGTGCGAGATTGCTGAGTCCCTGTGGCTCACAGTTACTATAACTCCAGATGCAGGTCCAGGTGATTCCGCTCCAGGTGACGAGTACGAGCTCAAGTGGGAGTTCGACGAGGACTCTCAGCGTTATTATGTTTCCTTTCCCGATGATCAGTAGTGGTGCCTAGTTGGGGTTCGATTCAGGGCCTTGTCGCATGTTGGGTTTTCTTCTATTTTGGCGCCATAGTCGGGTCATGAGTGTTTGTATGATGGATGTTATTTATGTTCTCTGATGTGACGTGGCGAGTGTAAGCCAACTATGTATCTCCCCCTTTTTATCATATATTACATGGGATGTTGTAATGATTACCTAACTTGCGACATTGCTTTCAATGTGGTTATGTCTCTAAGTCGTGCCTCGACACGTGGGAGCTATAGCCGCATCGAGGGCGTTACACATACCTACAGTCCATGAAAAAGCCACAAGAAAAATTAGGGTTAGTTCATCATATCCGAACCAATCTGAGCCATTGCATAATCTTTTTAGGGTTTTGCATTGTTGAGTTTGCGGTTGCATCGTCGTGTCTAGTTGCTGGTCTTAGTGTCTAGTCCTTTAGAGTTTCGAGTTCTGTTCACAAGTAGTCACGCCGCCGCCACATCATCATCATCACCGCTGCCATATACCACCATCATCGCCACCGCTGCCATATACCACCATTGTCATCACCGCTGCCATATACCACCATCGTCATCGCCGCTGCCATATACCACATATCCACCTCCATCACGCTAATCCGAGTCCACCTGCAACATATATCCGCCACCAGTCCGAGTTCCACCAGATTCATCGCCGCCACCAGTCCGAGTTCCACCAGATTCATCTCCGCCACCAGTCCTAGTCCGAGTCCAGTATTTTGTTACTCTATTTTGGATTTCCAGATCACGCGATACTCCGAGTCGTGATAGAGTAGGACTCCCGAACTTTCGTGCTACCCGTAGAAGAAAAATAGTTCCAAACTCAGAAAAAACTAAGTCTGGAAAATTCTGGCTAGGCAGTTTTTGGACCATTTGTAGACTTTTTCGAAAAAAAATTGTTGCGGAGCAAAAAAAAGTGGAAAAAAAGAAAAAAAATCAGAGCGTGCTCCTCCCTTGTTTACGTGCAGCGTCGTGATTTTGTTAGTGTTCTGGGCTCGCGTCTCTAGCATGGTCTAGCCTAGGACCAGCACAGTACCACCGTTGAGCGTTTATTCAACTTTGCATCTATGAATTGATTATTGCTGACCCTTTTGCTACCATATTATAAGCCTTCCCAGCTCCACATACATCTACGTCGTGCGTTTGACTCTCCCTAGTAATCGCTCTATCCAAGCTTTGAGAGTTTTGACTACGACGGTTGCCGATCGCCGCCTGCTGCTGGGTAAGAACTGGTAAGAATTTGAGATTTGCTTGACGGATTTGTGACACCCCCCACCACCTCTTGTTAGTAGTCTACATGATCATATTCTTGTGTGCTTCTATTGCTGCTAACCATGGCAGGATCACAAGCCGACGAGACTGACTGGGAGAACATGACGAATAAGTAGTTGCATGATAAATTTTAGCAAATGATGAGTGGACAAGTGCAAGATGTGCTAAACAGATTTGAAGAGGCCATGGAGAAGATAGATGGCAAGGAGAAGACGTTTGAAACAAAGCTCGATAACAAGTTTAATGAATTGCTCGCGCATCTTCCACCACCACCACCGGCTGCACCTAACGCACCTCTACAACAACAACAACGACTACCTCCATGTCGCGAAATAGCCCTCCACCGAGCGAGCCGTCTCCCTCTTGCACCTGGCCAAACTGTTGGTGCTGCTGTTGATACTTCTGTGGCTCTTGCTGCTGATGCGGAGGATGATGATTTTGCGGGAGATTACGAGGATGAGGTTGATCAAAATCATAACTACGTGCAACCACCAACAACACAACCACCAGGTCGTCCACATGCAAATAATGGCAATGGTAGGGCTCCCCCTCGGGTACGAGATCATGACCATCTCCCTAAACTGAAATTGAATATTCCACCATTTGAGGATAGATATGTTCCTGATATATATCTTACTTGGGAGTTAGAAAGTGAACAACGATTTACATGTTTACAATATCCCGAGGAGAGACGTGTTCCTCCTGCTATTTGTGCTTTCACTAGTTTTGCATGTGTTTGGTGGTCTGAGCATTGTAGATCATATCCTATTCCAGCTACTTGGGCTACTTTGAAAACTGCTATGCGTACTCGTTGGGTTCCACCATATTATCTATGTGAATTACTTCAAAAATTGCAGCGTTTAAGTCAAGGAAAAAATTGTGTAGAAGAATATTATCAGGAATTACAAACTGGCATGATTAGATGTGGTATTGTTGAGGAGAATGAAGCTATGCTTGCACGTTTTATGCGTGGATTAAATAGAGAGATTCAGACCATTCTAGAGTATAAGGAGTATACTAATATCATTCATTTATTCCATCTTGCTTGTAAAGTTGAACGTGAAGTGCAGGATCGACAGGCATTGGCGCGAACTAACTTTTCTGCAGGTTGATCTTCATCATGGGCACCACGTGCATCCTCTGCTTCCACTGCACCAGCATCTCCATCAGGTGCCACCTCCAACCGCGATACAAGAAAGCAGGCACAACCACCACTATCTGCCAAGAGCACACCTGTCGGGCCTACGCAGAGCTCTTCTTCTTCCATGGCATCAACAGGGCACACAAGTGATATTATTTGTCATCTTTGTAAGGGAAGAGGACATTTTGCGAGAGAATGCAAATCTCAGCGTGTGATGATTGCTATTGAGGATGGTGGGTATGAGTCCGCTAGTGGCTATGATGAGGAGACTTTGGCTCTTATTACACGTGAAGAACACGGTGGAGATGATTCTGATCATGAGACGCAATACATGGCTCCTGAAGATACTGACATGTATGAATGTTTAGTTGCTCAACATGTTTTGAGTGTGCAGGTCACACAAGCTGAGCAAAAAGCAGAGGCATACTTTGTTCATACAAAGGGAGTTGTGAAGGAACGTTCTGTTCGCGTCATCATAGATGGAGGGAGCTGCAACAACTTGGCTAGCATGAATATGGTGGAGAAGCTATCTCTCACCACAAGACCACATCCACGTCCTTACTACATCCAATGGTTCAACAACAGCGGCAAGGTTAAGGTAACACGTACTGTTCGTGTGCATTTTAGTATCTCTACATATGTTGATTGTGATGTGGTACCTATGCAAGCATGTTCCTTATTACTTGGTAGACCATGGCAATTTGATAAAAATTCTGTACACCATGGTAGAAACAATCAGTATACTCTTATTCATAAGGATAAAAATATTACTTTGCTTCCTATGACTCCTGATTCCATTTTGAAAGATGATATTAATAGAGCTAATAAAGCAAAACAGGAGAAAAATAAGAGTGAAAATCAGATTGTGGCAAAAGAATTTGAGCAACAAAAGAAGCCTAATAATAAACCATCTAGTGTTGCTTCTGAAATTAAATTGAAAAGTGCATGTTTACTTGCCACCAAATCTGATATTGATGATCTAGATTTTACCAAATCTGTTTTCTATGCTTTTGTGTGCAAAGAGGCATTATTTTCATTCGAGGACGTGCCTTCCTCTTTGCCTCCTGCTGTCACTAACATTTTGCAGGAGTTCGCTGACGTCTTTCCACAAGACGTGCCACCAGGATTACCACCTATTCGAGGGATTGAGCATCAAATTGACTTAATTCCCGGTGCATCATTACCCAACCATGCTCCATACCGTACCAATCCATAGGAGACGAAGGAGATTATGCGTCAAGTACATGAGCTACTCGACAAAGGTTATATACGTGAATCCCTTAGTCCTTGTGCTGTTCCTATAATTTTAGTGCTGAAAAAGGATGGTACGTCGCGTATGTGTGTTGATTGTAGAGGCATTAATAATATTACTATTCATTATCGTCATCCTATTCCTAGGCTAGATGACATGCTTGATGAATTGAGTGGCTCTACAATATTCTCCAAAGTTGATTTGCGTAGTGGATACCATAAAATTCGTATGAAATTGGGAGATGAATGGAAAACAACATTTAAAACTAAGTTTGGATTATATGAGTGGTTAGTCATGCCTTTTGGGTTAACTAATGCACCTAGTACTTTCATGAGGTTAATGAACGAAGTTTTACATGTTTTCATTGGACGATTTGTGGTAGTCTATTTTGATGATATACTCATTTATAGTAAATCTTTGGAGGAACATTTGGAACATTTATGTGCTGTTTTTATTGCTCTATGTGATGCACGTTTGTTTGGTAACCTTGGAAAGTGCACCTTTTGCACCGACCGAGTATCTTTTCTTGGCTATGTTGTTACTCCATAGGGAATTGAAGTTGATAAAGCCAAGATTGAAGCTATTGAGAGTTGGCCGCAGCCTAAAACGGTCACACAAGTGAGGAGTTTCCTTGGCCTTGCTGGTTTCTATAGGCGTTTTGTGAGAGATTTCAGCACCATTGCTGCACCTCTCAACGAGCTTACAAAGAAGGATGTGCCTTTTGTTTGGGGTACCGCACAGGAAGAAGCCTTCACGATATTGAAAGATAAGTTGACAAATGCTCCTTCACTCCAATTTCCTGATTTTAATAAGACTTTTGAGCTTGAATGTGATGCTAGTGGAATTGGATTAGGAGGTGTGTTATTACAAGATGGCAAACCTGTTGCATACTTTTCTGAAAAATTGAGTGGGACTAGTCTGAACTATTCTACTTATGATAAAGAATTACATGCTCTTGTTCAGACCTTAGAAACATGGCAACATTATTTATGGCCCAAGGAATTTGTTATACATTCTGATCATGAATCTTTGAAACACATTAAAAGTCAAGCAAAACTGAACCGTAGACATGCTAAATGGGTTGAATTCATTGAGACTTTCCTGTATGTCATTAAACACAAGAAGGGTAAAGAAAATGTTATTGCTGATGCTTTGTCTCATCGTTATACTATGCTTTCACAACTTGACTTTAAAATATTTGGTTTGGAGACCATCAAAGATCAATATATGCATGATGCTGAATTTAAAAATGTATTGCAGAATTGTAAGGAAGGGAGAACTTGGAACAAGTTTGTCCTTAATGATGGATTTGTGTTTCGTGCTAACAAGCTATGCATTCCAGCTAGCTCCGTTCGTCTTTTGTTGTTGCAGGGGGCGCATGGAGGAGGATTAATGGGACACTTTGGCATCAAGAAGCTAGAGGATATACTTTCTACACATTTCTTTTGGCCAAAGATGAGACGGGATGTTGAGCGTTTTGTTGCTCGTTGCACTACATGTCAAAAAGCTAAGTCACGACTCAATCCTCATGGTTTATATATGCCTTTGCCGGTACGTAGTGTCCTGGGGAGGATATATCTATGGACTTTGTTTTAGGTTTACCTCGAACAACGAAGGGGAGGGATAGCATATTTGTTGTCATGGATAGATTCTCGAAAATGGCATACTTTATACCATGTCATAAAAGCGATGATGCTGTTAATGTTGCTGATTTGTTCTTTCGTGAAATTATTCGCTTGCATGGTGTGCCAAATACTATTGTTTCAGATCATGATACTAAATTTCTTAGCCACTTTTGGAGATGTTTATGGGCTAAATTGGGGACTAAACTGCTTTTTAGTACTACTTGTCACACCCAAACTGATGGACAAACTGAAGTAGTCAATAGAACATTGTCTACTATGCTTAGGGCTGTTTTAAGAATAATAAGAAAATGTGGGAAGAATGCTTGCCTCATATTGAATTTTCTTATAATCGTTCATTGCATTCTACTACTAAGATGTGCCCTTTTGAAATTGTGTACGGTTTCCTACCTCATGCACCTATTGATTTGTTGTCTCTTCCATCTTCGGAGAAGGTTAATTTTGATGCTAAAGAACGTGTTGAATTGATTTTAAAAATGCATGAGTTAACTAAGGAAAACATTGAGCGTATGAATGCTAAATATAAACTTGCTGGAGATAAGGGTACAAAACATGTTGTGTTTGCACCTGGAGATCTTGTTTGGTTACATTTGCGTAAGGATAGATTTCCTAATTTGCGCAAATCAAAGCTAATGCCACGTGTTGATGGTCCTTTTAAGGTGTTAGAGAAAATAAATGATAATGCATATAAACTTGAGCTGCCTGCAGATTTTGGGGTTAGTCCCACTTTAACATTGCAGATTTGAAGCCTTATTTGGGTGAGGAAGATGAGCTTTCATCGAGGACGACTTCTTTTCAAGAAGGGGAGGATGATGAGGACATCAATACCATTGTTACACCCACAGCCCCTGCTGCTATACATATTGGACCAATTACTAGAGCTCGCGCATGCCAATTAAATTATCTGGTACTTTCGTTTCTTGGTAATGATTCTAATGTTCATGAGAATATGATGCTGCCTAAATTGGACACATTTGTTTTGCTTACAAATGAAGGGCCTGGCATGGATAAGAGGGATGAACACTGGAGCAAGACCAAGCATGGAGATGATGGCATGTGCATGGGGATCCAGAACGGAGTTACAAGTGATGGTTTCAGGACTTTGAAGCCACCATAAGGAGTGCATGAAGCCTTGGATGAAATATACAAGATGCCACTTCATAAATTTCGTCCAGAGGCTATTCTAGGTGCTGCATCACCTTTTTATTGGGCCAGACCCATGTATTTTCGAAATACTTAAGTATAGGCTGTTTTTAGAGTCCGTATGTGTGGGGAAACAAGAGTTAGGGTTGGTTTCGGACCCCTCCTCCAAGGGCCACGAAATTCCCCCTCTTCCTCCATATATACAGCCCTTAGGGCATCGTTTAGACTTTGGGTTTTTTTTAGATTAAAAGTTCGCCATAGCTGCAACTTCGCGTACTTCGTTTGTGTCCAATGACCAGACCAAGACGTCACAGAACCCCACCTTCATTAATAAAGCTTTCCTCTTATATTCGCAATACCCAGATTGCAATTTCAATTTCTTTCTTGTTCTTCGTTGCTTCCAGGAAATAGACCCTCGTGGTCAGGTTGATCGTGCTCCGGCGTGGTCAATAACCTTTCGGAGTTGGTTTAGTGATTGCTAAGGCGCGACATCCTCGCACGTTCGTAGTCGAATCGTCAAAGTCGACTTCCACCAAAACGATAGCCACCATCTCATCGAAAGATCGGGCCCCTCGTCTCTATCACCTTCGGATTTGTGATAGAAGGTGTACCCAACAGTTTCCTTTGGGTATCCTATGAAGACATATTTCTCCGATTTGGGTTCGAGCTTATTAGGTTGAAGCTTTTTTACATAAGCATCGCAACCCAAAACTTTAAGAAACGACAACTTGGGTTTGTTGCCAAACCATAGTTCATAAGATGTCATCTCAACGGATTTTGATGGTGCCCTATTTAACGTGAATGCAACCATCTCTAAAGCATAACCCCAAAATGATAGCGGTAAATCTGTGAGAGACATCATAGATCGCACCATATATAATAAAGTGCGGTTACGACGTTTGGACACACCATTACGCTGTGGTGTTCCAGGTGGCGTGAGTTGCGAAACTATTCCACATTGTTTCAAATGAAGACCAAACTCATAACTCAAATATTCACCTCCATGATCAGATCATAGAAACTTAATTTTCTTGTTACGATGATTTTTCACTTCACTCTGAAATTCTTTGAACTTCTCAAATGTTTCAGACTTATGTTTCATCAAGTAGATATACCCATATTTGCTCAAATCATCTGTGAAGGTAAGAAAATAATGATACCCGCCGCGAGCATCAACACTCATCGGACCGCATACATCAGTATGTATTATTTCCAACAAGTCTTTTGCTCGCTACATTGTTCTGGAGAACGGAGTCTTAGTCCTCTTGCCCAGGAGGCATGGTTCACAAGCATCAAGTGATTCATAATCAAGTGATTCCAAAAGTCCATCAGCATGGAGTTTCTTCATGCGCTTTACACCAATATGACCTAAACGGCGGTGCCACAAATAAGTTGCACTATCATTATTAAACTTATATCTTTTGGCTTCAATACTGTGAACATGTGTATCACTACTATCAATATTTAGTAAAAACAGACCACTCATCAAGGGTGCATGACCATAAAAGATATTATTCATATAAATAGAACAACAATTATTCTCTGATTTAAATGAATAACCGTCTCGCATCAAACAAAATCCAGATATAATGTTCATGCTCAACATTGGCACCAAATAACAATTATTTAGGTCTAAAACTAATCCCGAAGGTAGATGTAGGGGTAGCATGCCGACGGCGATCACATCGACTTTGAAACCATTTCCCACACGCATCGTCACCTCGTCCTTAGCCAATCTTCGCTTAATCCGTAGCCCCTGTTTTGAGTTGCAAATATTAGCAATAGAACCAGTATCAAATACCCAGGCGCTACTGCGAGCATTAGTAAGGTACACAACAATAACATGTATATCAAATATACCTTTCACTTTGCCATCCTTCTTCTCCGCCAAATACTTGGGGCAGTTCCACTTCCAGTGACCAGTCCCTTCGCAGTAGAAGCACTCAGTCTCAGGCTTAGGTCCAGACTTGGGCATCTTCACTTGAGCAGCAACTTGCTTTCCGTTCTTCTTGAAGTTCCCCTTCTTCCCTTTACCCTTTTTCTTGAAACTGGTGGTCTTGTTGACCTTCAACACTTGATGCTCCTTCTTGATTTCTACCTCCGCAGCCTTTAGCATTGCGAAGACCTCGGGAATCGTCTTATCCATCCCTTGCATATTATAGTTTATCACGAAGCTCTTGTAGCTTGGTGGCAGTGATTGAAGAACTCTGTCAATGACGCTATCATCAGGAAGATTAACTCCCAGCTGAGTCAAGTGGTTGTGGTACCCAGACATTCTGAGTATATGTTCAATGACAGAACTATTCTCCTCCATTTTGCAGCTGTAGAACTTATTGGAGACTTCATATCTCTCAATCCGGGCATTTGCTTGAAATATTAACTTCAACTCCTAGAACATCTCATATGCTCCATGACATTCAAAATGTCATTGAAGTCCCGGTTCTAAGCCGTGAAGCATGGCACACTGAATTATCGAGTAGTCATCAGCTTTGCTCTGCCAGATGTTCATAACATATGGCGTTGCTCCTGCAGCGGGTTTGTCATCTAGAGGTGCTTCCAGAATGTGATTCTTCTGTGCATCAATGAGGATAATCCTCAAGTTACGGACCCAGTCTGTGTAATTGCTACCTTCATCTTTCAACTTAGCTTTCTCTAGGAACACATTAAAATTCAATGGAACAACAACACGAGCCATCTATCTACAACACCTTAGACATGCAAAATACTATCAAGTACTAAGTTCATGATAAATTAAAGTTCAATTAATCAAATTACTTAAGAACTCCCACTTAGATAGACATCCCTCTAGTCATCTAAGTGATCACGTGATCCATATCAACTAAACCATGTCCGATCATCACATGGGATGGAGTAGTTTTCAATGGTGAACATCACTATATTGATCATATCTACTATATGATTCACGCTCGACCTTTCGGTCTCAGTGTTCTGAGGCCATATCTGCATATTCTAGGCTCGTCAAGTTCAACCCGAGTATTCCGCGTGTGCAAAACTAGCTTGCACCCGTTGTATGTGAATGTAGAGCTTATCACACCCGATCATCACATGGTGTCTCGGCACGGCAAACTGTAGCAATGATGCATACTCAGGGAAAACACTTATACCTTGAAATTTAGTGAGAGATAATCTTATAATGCTACCACCGAACTAAGCAAAATAGGATGCATAAAGGATAAACATCACATGCAATCAATATAAGCGATATGATATGGCCATCATCATCTTGTGCCTTTGATCTCCATCTCCAAAGCACCGTCATGATCACCATTGTCACCGGCTTGACACCTTGATCTCCATCGAAGCATCATTCTCGTCTCGCCAAGTATTGCTTCTACGACTATCGCTACCGCTTAGTGATAATGTAAAGCAATTACATGGCGATTGCATTTCATACAATAAAGCGACAACCATATGGCTCCTGCGAGTTGCCGATAACTCTATTACAAAACATGATCATCTCATACAATAAAATTTAGCAGCATGTCTTGACCATATCACATCACAACATACCCTGCAAAAACAAGTTAGACGTCCTCTACTTTGTTGTTGCAAGTTTTACGTGGCTGCTATGGGCTGAGCAAGAACCGTTCTTACCTACGCATCAAAAATCACAATGCGGTATAGTGATTGTTTTTTGATCTTCAGAAAGAACCCTGTTCATTGAATCCGATTCAACTAAAGTTGGAGAAACTAACGCCCACCAGCCACCTGTGTGCGAAGCACGTCGGTAGAACCAGTCTCGCGTAAGCGTACGCGTAATGTCGGTCTGAGTCGCTTCATCCAACAATACCGCTGAATCAAGAATCAACTAGTGATGGCAAGCAATATGTATATACCCACGCCCACTGTGTTTTACTCGTGCATATAACATCTACGCATAGACCTAGCTCGGATGCCACTGTTGGGTACGCAGTAATTTCAAAAAAAAATCCTACGCACACGCAAAATCCATCTAGGTGATGCATAGCAAGGAGAGGGGAGAGTGTTGTCTACGTACCCTCGTAGAACGTAAGCAGAAGTGTTATGACAACGCGGTTGATGTAGTCGTACGTCTTCACAATCCGACTGATCCTAGAACCGAAGGTACGGCACCTCCCCGATCTGCACACGTTCAGTTCGGCGACGTCCCGTGAACTCTAGATCCAGCTGAGTGTCGAGGGAGAGTTTCGTCAGCACGACGGCGTGATGACGGTGATGATGAAGTTACTGACATAGGGCTTCGCCTAAGCTCTAAAACAATATGACCGAGGTGGAAATCTATGGAGGGGGGCACCGCACACGACTAAATAATCAACTTGTGTGTCTATGGGGTGCCCCCTCCCCCGTATATAAAGGAGTGGAGGAGGGGAAGGGCCGTCCCCTCTATGGCGCGCCCAAGGGTAGTCCTCCCACCGGGAGTAGGATTCCCCCTTCCCTCGTTGTATTAGGAGAGGAAGGAAGGGGGAGACAGGGGGAAGGAATGGGGGGGCACCCAATTCGGATTGGGCTTGGGGGGGGGGGGGGGGCGCTGTGACGCCCTGAGACCGATATGCCAGGTGTCTTCCAGTTATTCGCTGACGTTGCCATGTCATTTGCTTGCATGTTGCATTTCATCATTGCATCTTTTGCATTGTTTCATGTCATCATGCCATCATGTCATAAATCTTTTGCATCTCACCTAAATAAATTGCATGGAACTTCGGTCCATTTAAATCGAGGGAATTCACATGGTGAGTTCTCTTTATAACATACCCTCCCGATATTTAGGGAGCTATATTAAACCATTCCATTGGCTTGGAATCACCCACAAACACAGATGCACCGCTCTTCAAATTTCCTTTTATCCTTGTCAACTTCCCCTTCTTCCTTTGGGGCCTTTTAGTAAAATTGAGTGGCAATTTTACTTTACCCATAAATGTTCTAAATCTGCCCATAAATCACATATATTGTGTAGGGTCACCTCCTATAATTTCAACCCATTTGGAGTTCATTTGATTGGGTTTCGAAATTCGAACTTGTCGAGTTAAATCCAACACGTGTGGATTTTACTTCCTCTAAAATTCGTCAGGCCATTTTTGTCAAATTCCTCGTATTTTTGTGAGTCCGGGAAAATCATCTACATGTCCAACTTCTTCCCTAACACCTCCTTCCTTTTTCTTCTCTTCTTTGTTTTTTTTTCTGTTTTAGAAATAAGTATGAGGGAGAGAGAGCGCCCCTGCCAGCTTTCCCAGCGCCCCACTCCCACCAGGCCCATCCTTTTCCCCAGCACCGGCCCATCCCTCTCCTAAGGCCCAGCGCCCCACTCCCACCTAAACCTAGCCCATCTCCCTCGAACCCCTCCTTCTCCTTCGTTCCCCCAAGCACCGCCAGCCAGAGTCCGATCCCCTCGATCTCTCTCTCACCATCTCCCTCTCGTTCCTTGTGAGCCACCGCCTTGCGCCTCCTGTTCATCGTCCCATGCCTCCGCCGCCACCGAGGTCCATCAGGAAGGCCACCCCACGCGCGACCCGGCGCCTTGCCGCCTTTCCCCACGCCTGGGGCTGTCTCCTCACCCTCGTTGCATGCCCGCGGGCCACGCGGCTTGATGCCGGCCTCGCTGGAGCGCGCTGCCAGCAGCAAGTCGCCGTCGAGCCCTGCCAGTTCCTCCGGCCTCACCGTCGTCTGCTTCACCTCCTCGCGCCCGCACCTCCTCCTCCCTCCGTTCGGCTTCAAGCTCGCCGCCTCCCTGCCACATCGTCTGTGCTGTATCGTCGTGCCGGCGACCACGACCAGCGTCATGCCTCTGCTGTCGATGCACCATGTTCCCTGCTCCGCCGCCATCTGCCTCCCCCTTGCTGTTTCGCCATTCATGGCCGCCTCTGCACCCGCACGTCGCCCCGGCAAGCTCCGCCCCGCCCTTCTCCTTTTTCGGGTTCGTTTCCAGCGCCACTCGACCCTGCTCCGCTTCCTGCACGTGACCCTGCAGCCTCGAGCTCCTGTGGTCTTCTGTGTTGGGGTTTGCTCCCGAGCTCCACCGTCAAACCCCGCTCCTGCCTCCATCGAAGGTCGACACGTCAAGCTCGACCCCGAATAGGGAATAACGCCAAGTACCAGGACGACGAGGACCGCCAAGTTTGTCCACTGCCGTCAAGTGAACGACTACCATCGCCGAAGACCCATGAACCAAAACTTCAAGTTCAACTATGTCGCAAGAACGAGACCGGCGGGTCCGAAGACCCCAAGTACCACGACAACCCCGAAGGGATTCGAATTCATCAAGTTCACCTTCGAAACATGTACCCCTACACCGCTACGAAACGATGAGTTCCTCTCGAATGTGTGTGCCCCTACCATCGACCCAGTGGATGTAAACTTCCTCGCCGCGACCCCAATCCTCTATGGAGTGTGTACGACTATGGCCCATGTATCACTACTTCCACGATGAAATGAGTACAACTACTGTCGAGGACCGATAGTACCACTACTTCCTCTACTTCCCTCGATGAACCTGAACCATCCCGATTGCACGCTTCGAGGGTATAACCGCCGAGACGATGACCCACGGAATGAATGCATGTTGTGTGATGTATGAGTTGCACCCTATGTTTGCATCGTGCCCGAGTTGTCACTTGCTCGGTCCTCCTCTTCTGCCGCTAACTCGTGGGAACCCGGTTACCGGGATCACCCCACCATCTTGCACGACACGCTCCCATCACACTTCCTTTTGCACCGGCATCTCAATTGAGTTACCGGAAACCGATATGTTGCCGTGGCATCACTTTCGGATTCGTTGTCGTGGCACCCCTTTCGTTTCCGCCACGGTGACAAATGCCCCATAATATGCTCATGTCAATATTTAATTAAAAATTGCATAAACTTGCACATGTCATCAGCATCATGATAACAACATTTAAAATGGTTAAAAGTGTTGTTTGCTTAAATTACTAAATGCACATGAGGTTTTACCAGAATTGTTGTTTATTGTTTCCGGCCTCATTTAAACTTGCCTAAATAGATAATTTCTTTATGCTTCTCCTCTTGCCATGTTAACCAACATTTAATTTTGTTGAGTACCTAACCGGGAGTGAACTAAATAAGTCATGTGGTGTTCCGTCAATATGCAACTCGTTGCATATTGAGCTTCACTTAATTTGTAGGATTGTTTGTGCACTTTTCCATGCCATGTATCATTAAAGCAGATATGCATCATACTTGGTTGGGCATCATGTCATGCTTATGTGGTGGTTGTTTACCATGTTGTTTGCTTCTTTCCGGTGTTGCCTCTTTAGGTTAGTTCCGATAATGTCGCGTTTGTGAGGATCCGTTCGACTATGTCCGTTTGTCTTCTTCATGGACTCGTTCTTCTTCCTTGCGGGATCTCAGGCAAGATGACCATACCCTCGAAATCACTTCTATCTTTGCTTGCTAGTTGCTCGCTCTTTTGCCATGCCACGATACCTACCACTTGCTTATCATGCCTCCGATATTGCCATGGCAAGCCTCTAACCCACCTTTCCTAGCAAACCGTTGTTTGGCTATGTTACCGCTTTGCTCAGCCACTCTTATAGCATTGCTAGTTGCAGGTGAAGACGAAGTTGTTCCATGTTGGAACATGGATTTTGTTGGGATATCATTATTATATCCTGTTTACTTTAATGCATCTATATACTTGGTAAAGGGTGGAAGGCTCGGCCTTATGCCTGATATTTTGTTCCACTCTTGCCGCCCTAGTTTCCGTCATATCGTGTTATGTTCCTTGATTTTGCGTTCCTTACACGGTTGGGGGAATGGGACCCCCTTGACAGTTCGCTTTGAATAAAACTCCTCCAGCAAGGCCCAACCTTGGTTTTACCATTTGCCACCTAAGCCTTTTTCCCTTGGGTTCTGCAGACTCAAGGGTCATCTTTATTTTAAACCCCCGGGCCAGTGCTCTCTGAGTGTTGGTCCAACCTGTCAGCAGCTAGTGACCACCAGGGGCAACTCTGGGTTGGCCTACCGGAATCTTGGACAATCCGGTGTGCCCTGAGAACGAGATATGTGCAGCTCCTATCAGGATTTGTCGGCACATTCGGGCGGCTTTGCTGGTCTTGTTTTACCATTATCGAAATGTCTTGTAACTGGGATTCCGAGTCTGATCGGGTCTTCCTGGGAGAAGGAATATCCTTCGTTGACCGTGAGAGATTGTGATGGGCTAAGTTAGGACACCCGTACAGGGTTTGAACTTTCGAAAGACGTGCCCACAGTTATGGGCAGATGGGAATTTGTTAATGTCCAGTTGCAGAGAACTTGACACTTAACTTAATTAAAATGAATCAACCGCGTGTGTAGCCGTGATGGTCTCTTTCCGGCGGAGTCTGGGAAGTGAACACGGTTCTTGTGTTATGTTTGACGTAAGTAGTTTCAGGATCACTTCTTGATCATTTCTAGTCCACGACCGTTGCTTTGCTTCTCTTCTCGCTCTTATTTGCGTAAGTTAGCCACCATATATGCTAGTGCTTGCTGCAGCTCCGCCTCACTACCTTTTCCTATCCATAAGCTTAAATAGTCTTGATCTCGCGGGTGTGAGATTGCTCAGTCCTCGTGGCTCACAGATTACTTCCAAAACCAGTTGCAGGTGCCGTTGATACCAGTGCAGATGACGCAGCTGAGCTCAAGTGGGAGATCGATGAAGTTCGTGTTCGTTGTGTTGTTTCGTTTCTAGTTGATCAGTAGTGGAGCCCAGTCGGGACGATCGAGGACCTATGCATTTGGGGTTGTCTTTATTTTGGTTCCGTAGTCGGACCCTGTTTGTATCTGGATGATGTAATGCTATATTTATGTATTGTGTGAAGTGGCAATTGTAAGCCAACTGTTTATCCCTTTCTTATTCAGTACATGGGATGTGTAAAGATTACCCCTCTTGCGACATGCCTACTATGCGGCTATGCCTCTAAGTTGTGCTCCGACACGTGGGAGATATAGCCGCATCGTGGGTGTTACAGGTGCCCCCTCCTAGGCTCCCTTCTCCTTTCTCCCAGTATGGCCCAATAAGGCCCATATACTTCCCGAGGGGTTCCGGTAACCTCCCGGTACTTTGGTATATGCCCGAACTCACCCGGAACCATTCCGATGTCCGAACATAGGCTTCCAATATATCGATCTTTATGTCTCGACCATTCTGAGACTCCTCGTCATGTCCTTTATCTCATCCAGGACTCCGAACAACCTTCGGTACATCAAACACATAAACTCATAATACCAATCGTCATCGAACATTAAGTGTGCGGACCCTACGGGTTCGAGAACTATGTACACACAACCGAGATTCATCTCTAGTCAATAACCAATAGCGGAACCTGGATGCTCATATTGGTTCCTACATATTCTATGAAGATCTTTATCGATCAAACCGCATAACAACATACATTGTTCCCTTTGTCATCGGTATGTTACTTGCCGGAGATTCAACCGTTGGTATCTCAATACCTAGTTCAATCTCGTTACTGGCAAGTCTCTTTACTTGTTCCGTAATGATAAATCCCATAACTAACTCATTAGTTACATTGCTTGCAAGGCTTATAGTGATGTGCATTACCGTGAGGGCACATAGATACCTCTCCGATACACGGAGTGACAAATCCTAATCTCGATCTATGCCAACTCAACAAACACCATCGGAGACACCTGTACAGAATCTTTATAGTCACCCAGTTACGTTGTGACGTTTGATAGCACACTAAGTGTTCCTCTGGTATCCGGGAGTTGCATAATCTCATAGTCATAGGAACATGTATAAGTTATGGAGAAAGCAATAGCAGTAAACTAAACGATCATTGTGCTAAGCTAACGGATGGGTCAAGTCAATCACATCATTCTCTAATGATGTGATCCCATTCATCGAATGAAAACTCTTTGCCCATGGCTAGGAAACTTAACCATCTTTGATTAACGAGCTAGTCAAGTAGAGGCATACTAGTGACACTCTGTTTGTCTATGTATTCACACATGTACTAAGTTTCCGGTTAATACAATTCTAGCATGAATAATAAACATTTATCATGATATAAGGAAATATAAATAACAACTTTATTATTACCTCTAGGGCATATTTCCTTCAAAAACGACCAAATGATGTTTCCTTGCGATGCATCTCCAGGGAGCAGGGGAACGAGATGTTGGCTGACATACACGGTGGAGACTGCGGGCATCACTCATCGTCACATACCCTGGTTGGCAAGGCGTTCCGCAACGGGTTCTACTGGCCCACGACACTCAACAACGCGACCGAGCTGGTAAGGTCCTGTGAGGCATGCTAGTTCCATGCCAAGCAAATCCACCAGCCAGCTCAGGGCCTCCAGACTATCCCGCTTTCGTGGCCCTTCGCGGTCTGGGGGCTGGACATCCTGGGTCCGTTCCCGCGAGCGCCTGGGGGCTACCGCTACCTCTACGTAGCCATCAACAAGTTCACCAAATGTGCAGAGGTTGAAGCCATCCATACCATCCCAGCCGGGTCAGCAGTTAAGTTCATCAAGGGCCTCGTAAGCCGGTTCGGGGTCCCTAACCGCATCATCACCGACAACGGCTCGCAGTTTACTTGCAATCTCTTCAAGACCTATTGTGCTAACCTTGTAACGCAGATTTACTACGCTTCGGTGGCACACCCCAGGAGCAACGGCCAAGCTGAATGCGCCAACACTGAGGTCCTGAGAGGCCTCAATACCAGGACCTTCAAGAAGAAGCTCGAAGCCTGTGGCAAGGGCTGGCACGTCGAGATCCAGTCTGTGATGTGGTCCATCCATACCACCGCCACCAAGCCAACAGGCAAGACCCTGTTCTTCCTCGTCTACGGAGAAGAAGCGGTTCTCCCTCACGAGGTCAGGCATCGCTCCGTGCAGGTCCTGGAATTCGATGAGACGCAGCAGGACGCCATGAGGGGGATGGACCTCATGTAGGGAAGGAACGCCGTCATGAAGCCTCGCTCCGAGCGGCAAGATACCAGCAGGCGCTACGACGGTACCACTGTCGCAGCGTCCGCTTCAGGACACTTGAGGTGGGTGATCTCGTCCTGTGGCGGGTGCTCTCCAGGGAAGGGCTGCATAAGCTCTCACCCATGTGGGAGGGCCCATTTAGGATTGCCCGCGTCTCCAGGCCTGGCACCGCGTGCCTAGAGACGCAGGTCGGGGTCCCCATCCAGAACGCCTAGAACATCCAACACCTCCGGAAGTTCTACACATGAAGCAAGGCCCAATGCCTGTGAAGGTCTCCGCTTGTGACACTCTCACGTAATAATGAGTGGGGCTGTACATGCCACGGAGTCTTCGGAGTGCCGCCCTCGGGCCTCGGGGGCTCCCTCCCACGTCCTAGTGGCATCATTAGCTCCGCGCTGGTGAGAAGACTGACTAGGTGCCGAATGCGGATGTTCATTTGCGTTCTGTAGTTGGCTTGCCTCTTTTCCGTTAATGAAATTTGGAGTTCCAGTGTTTCTCATTGGCTTGCCTCTTCCTTCTGTTTCTTCCCTCGATCCTTTGTTTTTCGCCAGGGAGGGCGGCAGTTGCCTGACGTTCTCCCTCGCACGCCCCGCGAGGGGGGCTGTACAGGTAGTATGTGCGTGCGCACTCCCCTGGTCTCCACGGGGCGTTCTTGTTTGAGTTTTTGATCGGCGCATCCCCCTTTAGTCCGTGCCCCACGGGAACCGCGATGCAGTGCGTTTGGAAATAACCAGCCCATACCCGAGGCCTCGTGCAGGAAGGGTTAAAGATTTCTTAACAAGTTTTTGCAGCTTCGCGATGCAGCTTCGCAATGTTACCCGAATCAACAGTGGGGAAGCCCCATCAGGTGCCCAGAGACGCGCGCCCTCATGAGGTCAAAGCTACCCCGGATGCATCGAGCTAAGTTACCCCTCTGCACCTGTATAAGGCATAAATCTCACAACATAACCCAGAAATGATAAACGCACCATAAAAGCAACATAAGCACCATGGTTCATTACACGCCCTCGCAGGGCCCCAAATTCGTTTCTGAAAATGCATGGGAAAGGGAAAGAGAGGACAAGAAAAAGCGGCTCCTATGACATGGCTACTCACGAGGGTCGCCCCCCAGACTCAGCCAGAGCCCTCCTCACGCTTCATTGGGGTGCGACGGTGGGATGACTCGCCACCATCCTTGAAGCGGGCCCGACAGCGTGGCGGCTAGTCATAGCCGCCGCAGCTGGAGCTTTCGCCCGAGGAGGAGCTGCCGTAGCTGGGCGAACCGCGGTCGCCGCCGAGGGCAAGGTCACCCTCGTGCTCGTCATGGCCATCGCCAAGGCCAAGCACCTCGCCACCATCATCATCATCTTCAGGGCACCATCTGACGCGACGACCGTCTTCCCCGAACACCCTCACGAAGAGGGTCTGATACATCTCCAACGTATCTATAATTTTTGATTTCTCCATGCTATTATATTATCTATTTTGGATGTTAATGGGCTTTATTTTACACCTTTATATCATTTTTGGGACTAACCTACTAAGTGGAGGCCCAGCCCAAATTGTTGTTTTTTTGCCTATTTTAGGGTTTCGAAGAAAAGGAATATCAAACAGAGTCCAAACGGAATGAAACCTTCGGGAACGTGATTTTCTCAACAAACATGATCCAGGAGACTTGGAGTGGCCGTCAAGAAACAAGGGAGGAAGGCACGAGGCAGGGGGGCACGCCTACCCCCCTGGGCGCGCCCTCCACCCTCGTGGGCCCTCCGTTGCTCCACCGACGTACTTCTTCCTCCTATATATATCCACGTACCCCAAACATCCAGGAGCACCATGAAAACCTAATTCCACCGCCGCAACCTTCTGTACTTGAGAGATCCCATCTCGGGGCCTTTTCCGGAGCTCCACCGGAGGGGGCATTAATCACGGAGGGCATCTACATCAACTCCATGGCCTCTCCGGTGATGTGTGAGTAGTTTACTTCAGACCTACGGGTCCATAGTTATTAGCTAGATGGCTTCTCCTCTCTCTTTGGATCTCAATACAAAGTTCTCCTCGATTTTCTTGGAGATCTATTCGATGTAATCTTCTTTTGTGGTGTGTTTGTCGAGATCTGATGAATTGTGGGTTTATGATCCAGATTATCTATGAACAATATTTGATTCTTCTCTGAATTCTTTTATGTATGATTGGTTTATCTTTGCAAGTCTCTTCGAATTATCAGTTTGGTTTGGCCTACTAGATTGATCTTTCTTGCAATGGGAGAAGTGCTTAGCTTTGGGTTCAATCTTGCGGTGTTCGATCCCAGTGACAGAAAGGGAACCGATACGTATTGTATTGTTGCCATTGAGGATAAAAAGTTGGTGTTTATATCACATTGCATGAGTTTATCCCTCTACATCATGTCATCTTCCTTAAAGCATTACTCTGTTCTCTTGAACTTAATACTCTAGATGCATGCTGGATAGCGGTCGATGTGTGGAGTAATAGTGGTAGATGCAGAATAGTTTTGGTCTACTTGTCTCGGACGTGATGCCTATATACATGATCATACCTAGATATTCTCATAACTATGCTCAATTCTATCAATTGCTCGACAGTAATTTGTTTACCCACCATAATACTTATGCTCTTGAGAGAAGCCACTAGTGAAACCTATGGCCCCCGGGTCTATCTTCTATCATATTAATCTTCCAATACTTAGTTATTTACTTTGCCATTTATTTTACTTTTGCATCTTTCTTTCTCTTTATTATAAAAATACCAAAAATATTATCTTATCATATCTATCAGATCTCACTCTCGTTAGTGACTGAGAAGGGCTAGACAACCCCTTTATCGCATTGGTTGGGAGGTTCTTATTTGTTTGTGTAGGTGCGTGGGACTTGAGCGTGAGCTCCTACTGGATTGATACCTTGGTTCTCAAAAACTGAGGGAAATACTTACGCTGCTTTATTGCATCACCCTTTCCTCTTCAAGGGAAAACCAACACAGTGCTCAAGAGGTAGCAGGGTCGATGCGCCGTCGTACTTGAAGTGGAGGGTGCATGCCTGCCCAGGCCGCGTGCGTGGCCGAACGTCTGCCAGCCGCGGGCCGGAGCTACATTGCCCGCAGCGGAGACCTCCACCACAACCACGAAGCCTTGCTGTAGCAGCGTTGGCCTGCAGCCAGAGGCCGCCGGGACCGGGGGCCGGCAGTTCGCCAGCGAAGGAGCGCGGAAGTTGAAGCCAAGTGCCCGTCGGGTTCGCCGGCCACACGACAAACTCCGGCAGCACCTCCGCCGAGTGGAAGCGCGACCGGGGAGGTCAGGCGACCATGGTGCGCCTCCCCTCATCGACAGGGCTTCCCCTACCTAGGTGGCTCCCGCCGCACGAAGGAGCGCCGTTGCGGCCGCCAAGGACAGCGCGGGACACTGAGGGAGTCCGCCCACGACCATGAGGGACCGCAATTGGGGTCACGACATGCTTGCGTGGGTGGCCGCGCCCCTCCTGGCGAGCTTTCCCCTTCTCGGCGGCCGAGAACCTCTTCACTGGCGCCATGGGGTCGCGGCAAGGAAGAGGAAAAGAAGCAGGAGGAGCGGAGGAAGAGATGGGTGATGGGGGCTCCGCCCCCTTCCCATTTATAGCCAGGAGGAGGCCAATCGTCAGCCTCCACAATCTGAGGGCCTCATCAAGTCGGGCAGTTGTCGAGGAAACATGGGGAAGTGGAGACGCCCATGTCCCTCCAATCGCCATGCGTTAATCAAGGCCGCAGGCTATTAGGGCTCGCGGCGCTCCGCACTTGACCCTTGGCTTTGCCGCGAAGCCAAGCATGAGCGCACCTTGGGACTGGGGGCTACTTTCGTCGTCCTGGGAATGGGGGTACCCAGACTTGCCTACTTGCGGCCCACGGCGTGGCTCCACCAGTGGCCCGGCATGGCCCATCTTGATCAACCAATGCTCAAGACCCTCGTGAGGGGCCGAGCCTCGCGAGGTGGCCGACACAAGACCTCCTCAGGGGCAGCCTCACTAGGCTGGCTCACGAGGAGCGGAGAGATCAAGGCGAGGGGCACCTCGTGAGGGCCCCTGACATGAGCCATGACGACCAAGGCCAGGCGGGCGCCAGGGGGCGCAGGGTGCCAGTTTCCTCTTTGGTGCTAAAGAGGCAGGCGTAAGCGAGGAGTCCCGAGGCGTCAGGCACAAGTTCCCATATCAGTGCAACGAGACCAGGACCAGCAGGACGACAAGACGGAGGTCATCACGGAGCCCACAACTGCGTCACCATCAGAGCCTTTGGCACGCGAAGACCACCTTTTGTCAGGATAACTTGTACTCATTGTCCCCCTTCAAACTAGCCGGTGTGGGATCCCTTCCCGCCTAATATTTGGGGAGAGGACCCGGGCCTCTATAAATAGGGCTAGCCACCACCATAGCAGGGGACGGATAATTCAGATCATCCCCAACCACACAAACTCATCGAGATCAAGAACACCTCTCCTTAGGAGGTAGTTCTTCCCTTGTACTTGTTCATCCCTAGCCTACAAGGCAATCCACCACACCACACTGGAGTAGGGTATTACACTGCAATGGTGGCCTAAACCAGTATAAACTATCGTGTCCTTTGTTCCTCGGGTTTGGCGAGTTAGGCTTTGCGATCATTGTGAGAGTGTGAGCTAGGGGGAGAGAGATCTTCGTGCGTACCCCAGTGTTCGAACCTCAAGGGTTTGCCGGAACCCGTAATCCAACACCGCTCCTCGAAGACACCGGGCTCCTGAGGCTGGCGCTTGGACGCCCTCTTGGCGATGTCATTGGCTTCTTATTTCATGTCGCGGGGCACATGCTGCAACTCCAGGCCTAGGAATTGCTTCTCCATCTTGCGTACCTCCGCCAGGTATGCCTCCATGTGTTCATCCTTCGGCTCGTACACTTTGTTAGAGAAGTTGACGAGGAGCTGGGAGTCGCCCTTGATGGTGAGGTGCTTCACGCCAAAGCGGCTGCGGCCTTGAGGCTGGCGATCAAGCCTTCGTACTCCGCAATGTTGTTGGAGACCTTTTCGCTGTGTTGGAAGCAGAGTTGCACGGCGTAGTAGAGCTTGTCTTGAGTAGGCGAAACAAGAACGGCTCCAGCCCCTGCACCCTACCATGCGAAGGCGCCGTTGAAGTACATGACCCAGCCGTCTGGTGCTTCGCTCCCTGGTGAGAGCGTTCGGTCCTCGCCCGCCTCTGGTCCTGGGGCATCAGTCCATTCCTCCATGAAGTTGGCGAGTGCAACTCCCTTGATGACCCCTTGTGGTGCTGAACTCCTGTTGAAATGTCTGTAGTTTGATGTTCCATTTGGCGCTCTACCTACATCATTGGGGCTCCAGAGTACCCTCTCTAGTGGGTAGGCCAAAACGACCTTGATGGGGTGTCCTTGGAAGTAGTGGCGTAGCTTGCACGAGGCAATGAGAAGCGCGGGCAAGAGCTTCTGCGGCATGGGGTAGCATGCTCGTGCGTCCCGCAGTATCGTGCTGACGAAGTACACCAGGTGCTCGATGAGGGCAGGATTGTCGGTGTATTTCAAGACCTCCTGTGGCTAAGGTGCCTCCTGAGGCTGGTGGACCTCAGGAGCTTGGTCACCTGTCGGCGCAGCCATGGCCTCAGGAGTGCCACCTTGAGGTTGCCTCACCTTGACCGAGCACGCAGAGTCACGTGGCAGGCCCTTGGACTGGTGCTCCTTCCTGACAGCCACTAGCGCCGCACTGGTTGAGTGAGGCATGGCGGCTAGGTAGAGCACCAGGGGCTCGAGTGGATGCGGCGCCACCACCACCGGTGGGCTGGTGAGGTATCTCTTAAGGTCTTGGAATGCGGCGTCGGCCTCCGGAGTCCACTCGAATGGCCCCTTCTTCTTCATCAACTTAAAGAATGGGAGGGCACGCTCCCCCAGGTTGGAGATGAAGTGTCCTAGCACGGTCACACAGCCCGCCAGCTTCTGCATTTCCTTAAGGGTCTATGGTGGGTTCATCCTTTCTATCGCTTTGACCTTCTCCGGGTTTGCCTCAATCCCCCTGTGTGACACCAGAAAGCCCAACAACTTGCCCGAGGGGACGCGAAACACGCATTTCTTTGGGTTCAGCCGCAAGTCCACCTTGCGCAGGCTGGCGAACGTCTCTTCCAGGTCCTCAATGAGGGTCCTCGCCTCCCGAGATTTCACCACTATGTCATCGACGTAGGCCTCAGCGTTTCTCCCGAGCTGCTGGCCCAGAGCGATGTGCATGAGCCGTTGGAAGGTCACTCCGGCGTTACGCAGCCCAAAGGGCATGCAGGTGTAGCAGTACACCCCACACGAGGTCAGGAAGGCCATATTCTCGACATCCTGCACCGCCATCTTGATTTTGTGATACCCTGAGAATGCGTCCAGGAAGCACAATAGGTAGCACTCAGCAGTGAGGATGATCTAGTCGATGCGCGGCATCGGAAAGGGGTCTTGAGGGCACGCCTTGTTGAGGTTGGTGAAGTCGACGCACATGCGTTCCTTCCCGCCTTTCTTAGGGACTACGATCGGGTTCGCCAGCCATTCTGGGTATCGCACCTCCCGAATGACACCAGCGTCTTGCAGCTTGCGGGTTTCTTGAACGATTGCTTCTCTATGGACTGCCGCCGTGCCTTCTGCTTCATCGGGCGTACATTGGGGCACACATCCAGGTGATGCTAGATCACTCCCCTTGGGACTCCAGCCAGGTCCTTGGGCTCCCATGCGAACACCTCCTTGTTCGCGCACAAGAAATCGACCAACGTTTTTTCTTGGTCTGGGGCGAGGTTGGCGCCTATGGTGAAGGTGGCTCCTGATGCCCCATCTTGGTCGACCGACACCTACTTCGTCTCGGCCCGGTCCTGAGAGAACAACTACTTCTTCTTTGCCGGCGCAGCCCCCGGGGCCTCAGGGACCTCTCCCGCTTCCGGCCGTGCGGCAGCCGCGGCCCTGAAGGCGAGCTTGAGAGCCTCCAGTGCCTCCTTGGTGTCCCCGGCAACGGTAAGGACACCGCTGCTTCCTGGCATCTTCATGAGGTTGTAGGCGGGGTGAGTTGCTGCCATGATCTTGGCTAAGGCCGGGTACCCAAGGATGGCGTTGTATGGGAGGCCGATACGGGCGATGTCGAAGTCGATGAGCTTGGTGCGGTAATTATCATGGGTACCGAAGGTTACGGGGAGGCGGATCTGCCCCAGGGGGCTTGTGGATCCGTCGACGACCCCGGAGAATGGCTTCCTGGGGCGGAGCTGGCCGTGTGATACGTGGAGCAAGCCAAAAGCTTCCACGGAGAGCACATTGAGTCCGGCCCCGCCGTCGATGAGAGTCTTGGTTACCGCCATGTTACAGATGGTGGGGGTGCAAAGCATTGGGAGCACGCCTGCACCCGCGGTGGTCATAGGATGGTCTCGTGAGCCGAAGATGAGGTCGGCCTTGAGTGCTGCCCATCCCAGAGGAGTTCCCTGTCGCACGCTGGCCGCACCTGCTTGACGAAAGAACTGCTTGATATGGCGGTCTGATGGCGGCGCCCAAGAGCCGCCAAGGAGGGCTGCGATGGCTTGGGGCGCTGGTGCCGCGAAGTGCGCGATGAAGAGGCCACGCAGCTCTTCCCAGGAGGCTACGGAAGATTCTGGTAGACTGAGAAGCCAGGTGCATGGTACGCCAGTGAGGGCCATGGGGAACCAGTTGGCCATGACCTTGTCGTCGCTTCCCTTTGCCCAGACGACCTCCTCATACGCCTGGAGGGAGCCTACCAGGTCCACTGCACCGTCGTATCGGGGCGGCAGGTCTGGCCTGAACTTGGGCGGCTGATACTTCTCCAACGTATCTATAATTTTTGATTTTTCAATGCTATTATATTATCAACCTTGGATGTTTTATATGCTGTTTTATATGATTTTTGGGACTAACATATTAACCTAGAGCCCAGTGCGTGTTTCTGTTTTTTCCTTGTTTTTGAGTATCGCAGAAAAGGAAAACCAGACGGAGTCCAATTGACCTAAAATTTCACGGAGATTGTTTTTGGACCACAAGAAGCCCATGGAGTACCCGGGATGGACCAGAGGAGTCCCGAGGCCACCACGAGGGTCGGGGCGCGCCCTACCCCCTAGGCGCGCCCCCTATCTCGTGGCCGCCCCGGGGACCCCCCTCACTTTTTCCCGACTCCAACACCTCTTATATATACCCAAACTTCCAGAAAGAAACCTAGATCGGGAGTTCCACTGCCGCAAGCCTCTGTAGCCACCGAAAACCAATCTAGACCCGTTTTGGCACCCTGCCGGAGGGGGGAATCCCTCTCCGGTGGCCATCTTCATCATCCCGGCGCTCTCCATGACGAGGAGGGAGTAGTTCACCCTCGGGGTTGAGGGTATGTACCAGTAGCTATGTGTTTGATCTCTCTCTCTCTCTCTCTCTCTCTCTCTCTCTCTCGTGTTCTTGATTCAGCACGATCTTGATGTATCATGAGCTTTGCTATTATAGTTGGATCTTATGATGTTTATCCCCCTCTACTCTCTTGTAATGGATTGAGTTTTCCCTTTGAAGTTTTCTTATCGGATTGAGTCTTTAAGGTTTTTAGAACACTTGATGTATGTCTTGCATGTGCTTATCTGTGGTGACAATGGGATATCACATGATCCACTTGATGTATGTTTTGGTGATCAACTTGCGAGTTCCGTGACCTCGTGAACTTATGCATAGGGGTTGGCACACATTTTCGTCTTGACTCTCCGGTAGAAACTTTGGGGCACTCTTTGAAGTTCTTTGTGTTGGTTGAATAGATGAATCTGAGATTGTGTGATGCATATCGTACAATCATACCCACGGATACTTAAGGTGACATTGGAGTATCTAGGTGACATTAGGGTTTTGGTTGATTTGTATCTTAAGGTGTTATTCTAGTACGAACTCTAGGATAGATTGAATGGAAAGAATAGCTTCGTGTTATTTTACTACGGACTCTTGAATAGATCGATTAGAAAGAATAACTTTGAGGTGGTTTCGTACCCTACAATAATCTCTTCGTTTGTTCTCCCCTATTAGTGACTTTGGAGTGACTCTTTGTTGCATGTTGAGGGATAGTTATATGATCCAATTATGTTATTATTGTTGAGAGAACTTGCACTAGTGAAAGTATGAACCTTAGGCCTTGTTTCAACGCATTGCAATACCGTTTTTGCTCACTTTTATCATTAGTTACCTTGCTGTTTTTATATTTTCAGATTAAAAAAACCTATATCTACCATCCATATTGTACTTGTATCACCATCTCTTCGCCGAACTAGTGCACCTATACAATTTACAATTGTATTGGGTGTGTTGGGGACACAAGAGACTCTTTGTTATTTGGTTGCATGGTTGTTTGAGAGAGACCATCTTCATCCTACGCCTCCCACAGATTGATAAACCTTAGGTCATCCACTTGAGGGAAATTTGCTGCTGTCCTACAAACCGCTGCACTTGGAGGCCCAACAATGTCTACAAGAAGAAGGTTGTATAGTAGACATCAAGCTCTTTTCTGGCGCCGTTGCCAGGGAGGTTAGCGCTTGAAGGTATATCTTCAGATCTTGCAATCGAATCTTTTAGTTTCTTGTTTTATCACTAGTTTAGTCTATAAAAGAAAACTACAAAAAAATGGAATTAAGGTTGCCTCATATGCTTCATCTTTTTAATGTCTTTTGTGAAAATAAGGATTCCGATAATTGTGCCAAAGTGTTAGAAGAAGAATGTATTAAAATGTTTGGCACTAAATCTTTGGATGATGAGCATGATCGCAATGTTTTTAGTATGAATTCTTTGAATATCCATGATACTAATGATATGCAAAGACACAAGCTTGGGGATGCTATGTTTGACGAAGATGATATTTTTTGTCCCCCAAGTTTTGATGAGAAAGTTTATTATGATGATAGCATGCCTCCTATTTATGATGATTATATTGATGAAAGTGGATTTAGAGAGGTCATGACTTTATTTAGTGATGAATCCACTATTTCGGAAGAGGTTCCAATTGATTATGAGAACAAAGTTGCTATCTATGATGATTATTGTGATGACATGTATGCTATAAATAATAATGATAACCATGAAACTTGTCATCATGATTTTAATTTTCAATTGGTTTATGCCTCACATGATAGTTATTTTGTTGAGTTTGCTCCCACTACTATTGATGAGAAGAAATTTTCTTATGTGGATAGTAATAAAAATTCTATGCTTGTATATCATGAAAAGAATGCTTTATGTGATAGTTATATTGTTGAATTCATTCATTATGCTACTGAAAAATTATTATGAGGGAGGAATATATGCTTGTAGGAATTGCAATAATATCAATTTTCCTCTCTATGTGCTTAAAATTTTAAAGTTATGCTTGTTTTTCCTTCCTATGCTAGTTGATTATTGTTCCCATAAGTTGTTTGCTCACAAAATCTCTATGCATAGGAAGTGGGTTAGACTTAAATGTGCTAGTTATATTCTTCATGATGCTCTCTTTATGTTTCAATTCTTATCTTTTATGTGAGCATCATTGAAATCATCATGCTTAGCTAGGGGCGTTAAACGATAGCGCTTGTTGGGAGGCAACCCAATTTTATTTTTGTTCCTTGCTTTTTGTTCCTGTTTAGTAATAAATAAATCATCTATCCTCTGTTTAGATGTTGTTTTATGTTTTAATTAGTGTTTGTGCCAAGTAGAACCTTCGGGAAGACTTGGGTGAAGTCTTTGCGATCTTGCTGTAAAAAACAGAAAATTTTGCGCTCATGAGATTAGCTGCCATTTTTTACTGGAGAGTGCATCTAGGTTGATTATTTTTGCAGAGGATTAATAGACAAATTCCTCAGGTCCACCAATTTATTTCAGAATTTTTGGAGTGACAGAAGTATTCGAATGATACAGATTACTACAGACTGTTCTGTTTTTGACAGATTCTGTTTTCATTGTGTTGTTTGCTTATTTTGATGAATCTATGAGTAGTATCGGAGGGTATGAACCATAGAGAAGTTGGAATACAGTAGATATTACACCAATATGAATTTAGAATGAGTTCACAACAGTACCTAAGTGGTGATTTATTTTCTTATACTAACGGAGCTTACGAGTTTTCTGTTATGTTTTGTGTTGTGAAGTTTTCAAGTTTTGGGTAAATATTCGATGGACTATGGAATAAGGAGTGGCAAGAGCCTAATCTTGGGGAATCCCAAGGCACCCCAAGGTAATATTCAAGGACAACCAAGATCCTAAGTTTGGGGATGCCCCGGATGGCATCCCCTCTTTCGTCTTCGTTCACCGGTAACTTTACTTGGAGCTATATTTTTATTCACCACATGATATGTGTTTTGCTTGGAGCGTCAATTTTTTTTATTTTTTTTGCTTTCTGTTTGAATAATATCCCAAGATCTGAAATTCTTAAATGTTAGAGAGTCTTCACATAGTTACATAATTATTCTACTACTCATTGTGCTTCGCTTACATCCTTTGGAGTAGTTTGTCGTTTGCTCTAGTGCTTCACTTATATATTTTTAGAGCACGAAGGTAGTTTTATTTTGAAGAAAATTTTGAACTCTCATGCGTCACTTATATTATTTTGAGAGTCTTTAGAACAGCATGGTAGTTTTCTTTGGTTATGAAACTAGTCCTAATATGATAGGCATCCAAGAGGGATATAATAAAAAATTCCATATAGAGTGCATTGAATACTATGGGAAGTTTGATACTTGATGATTGTTTTGAGATATGAAGATGGTGATATTAGAGTCATGCTAGTTAAGTAGTTTTAAAATTGAGAGATATTTGTGTTAAAGTTTGTGATTCCCGTAGCATGCACGTATGGTGAACCATTATGTGATGAAGTCGGAGCATGATTTATTCTTTGATTGTCTTTCTTATGAGTGGCGGTCAGGGACGAGCGATGGTCTTTTCCTACCAATCTATCCCCCAAGGAGCATGCGCATAGTACTTTGTTTTGATAACTAATAGATTGTTGCAATAAGTATGTGAGTTCTTTATGACTAATGTTGAGTCCATGGATTATACACACTCTCACCCTTCCAACATTGCTAGCCTCTCTCGTGCCGTGCATCTTTCGCCGGTACCATAAACCCACCATATACCTTCCTCAAAACAGCCAACATACCTACCTATTATGGCATTTCCATAGCCATTCCGAGATATATTGCCATGCAACTTTCCACCGTTCCATTTATTATGACACGCTTCATCATTGTCTTATTGCTTTGCATGATTGATGACCCACAAGTATAGGGGATCTATCGTAGTCCTTTCGGTAAGTAAGAGTGTCGAACCCAACGAGGAGCAGAAGGAAATGATAAGCAGTTTTCAGTAAGGTATGCTCTGCAAGCACTGAAATTATCGGTAATAGATAGTTTTGTGATAAGATAATTTGTAACAGGTAACAAGTAATGAAAGTAAATAAGGTGCAGCAAGATGGACCAATCCTTTTTGTAGCAAAGGATAAGCCTGGACAAACTCTTATATAAAGGAAAGTGTTCCTGAGGACACATGGGAATTATCGTCAAGCTAGTTTTCATCACGTTCATATGATTCACGTTCGATACTTTGATAATTTGATATGTGGGTGGACCGGTGCTTGGGTACTGCCCTTCCTTGGACAAGCATCCCACTTATGATTAACCCCTATTGCAAGCATCCGCAACTACAAAAGAAGTATTAAGGTAAACCTAAGCATAGCATGAAACATATGGATCAAAATCAGCCCCTTACGAAGCAACTCATAAACTAGGGTTTAAGCTTTTGTCACTCTAGCAACCCATCATCTACTTATTACTTCCCAATGCCTTCCTCTAGTCCCTAACAATGGTGAAGTGTCATGTAGTCGATGTTCACATGACATCACTACAGAAAAGACAACATACATCTCATCAAAATATCGAACGAATACCAAATTCACATGACTACTTATAGCGAGACTTCTCCCATGTCCTTAGGAGCAAACATAACTACTCACAAATCATATTCATGTTCATAATCAGGGGGGTATTAATATGCATAAAGGATATGAACATATGATCTTCCACCGAATAAACCAACTAGCATCAACTACAAGGAGTAATCAACACTACTAGCAACCAACAAGTACCAATCTGAGGTTTTGAGACAAAGATTGGATACAAGAGATGAACTAGGGTTTGAGATGAGATGGTGCTGGTGAAGATGTTGATGGAGATTGACCTCCTCCCAATGAGAGGATCGATGGTGATGATGATGGTGATGATTTCCCCCTCTCGGAGGGAAGTTTCCCTAGCAGAACAGCTCCGCCGGAGCCCTAGATTGGTTCGGCCTCGTGGCGGCGGAGTTTCGTCCCGTGAGCTAGCTTATGATTTTTCCTAGACGAAAGACTCCATATAGCCAATGATGGGCATCAGAGGGCTGCCAGGGGCCCACGAGGCAGGGGGCGCGCCCAGGGGGGTAGGGCGCGCCCCCACCCTTGTGGATGGTGGGTGGCCCCCTCTAGTACTTCTTTCACCCAATATTTTTTACATATTCTGAAACATGCTCCCGTGAAGTTTCAGGACTTTTGGAGTTGTGCAGAATAGGTCTCTAATATTTGCTCCTTTTCCAGCCCAGAATTCCAGCTGCCGGCATTCTCCCTCTTCATGTAAACCTTGTAAAATAAGAGAGAATAGGCATAAGTATTGTGACATAATGTGTAATAACGACCCATAATGCAATAAATATCGATATAAAAGCATGATGCAAAATGGACGTATCAACTCCCCCAAGCTTAGACCTTTCTTGTCCTCAAGCGAAAGCCGATATCGAAAAATATGTCCACATGTTTAGAGAGAGAGGCGTCGATAAAATAAAATACGGACATGAGGGCATTATGGTATATATATATATATATATAGGTAAAACTGTGTCTACCATAGCTTGCCAGAGAACTAGTTAAGTGTCCCTAAACTTTTAACGGTTCAAAAGTTATCAAAAAATATGAAATAAATATGGGAGCATCTCTCCAATGTAATAAGATGATCCAACGGAGGGATTGTCAAAATATGCATCTATGTGTCCTCGGCAAAAATAATAAGCATTTCAGCTCACTCCGACATAAATATATACTGAACCATTTGTTTTTTGTCCAGGACACATACAGTCGTATTTTTTTAATCCCTCGTTGGATCATGTTATATTATAGGTGTGTTGGTTCAATATTTTTTTTCAGAACTTTTGCACCGTTGAAACCCTTAACTAGTTCTGTGGCAAGCACTTGTAGAAAATCCTACTCCTATATATATATATTGTCATATGATCTCTTATGCTAAAGTAACAATTCATTCACTGTTTCAAGTATGAATCATAAACTTATTGAAAACTAACAAACTATAATCTCTGTCATTGAAGAAATTGCAATTTATCTTAACATCAGAAAGAGTCAATATAAGAGCTTTTCAGCAAGTCCACATACTCAACTATCATTTAGTCTTTCACAATTGCTAACACTCACGCAATATTTATGGTTATGAAGTTTTAGTCGGACACAGAGAAAGATAGGGGCTTATAGTTTTGCCTCCAAACCTTTTACCTCAAGGGTCATGTCAACAATAATAGTTCATGAAAACTCACATTCAATTAGCTATATATATCAGGATCTTTCCAACACATTGTGCTTGACAAATGATAAAATGTAAAAAGGAAAGGTGAAGATCACCATGACTCTTGTATGAAGTATAAGATAAGAATAAAAGATAGGCCCTTCGCAAAGGGAAGCAGAGGTTGTCATGTGCTTTTATGGTTGGATGCACGAAGTCTTAATGCAAAAGAACGTCACTTTATATTGCCACTTGTGATATGGACCTTTATTATGTAGTCTGTCGCTTTTATTTCTTCCACATCACAAGATCGTATAAAGCTTATTTTCTCCACACTAATAAATCATACATATTTAGAGAGCAATTTTTATTGCTTGCAACGATGACAACTTACTTGAAGGATCTTACTCAATCCACAGGTAGATATGGTGGACTCTCATGGCAAAACTAGGTTTAAGGATATTTGGAAGCACAAGTAGTATCTCTACTTGGTGCAAAGAATTTGGCTAGCATGAGAGGGAAAGGCAAGCTCAACATGTTGGATGATCCATGACAATATAATTTATTTTAGATGTAAGAAAATATAACCCATTATGTTGTCTTCCTTGTCCAACGTCAACTCTTTAGCATGTCATATTTTAATGAGTGCTCACAATCATAAAAGATGTCCAAGATAGTATATTTATATGTGAAAACCTCTCTTTCTTTATTACTTCCTATTAATTGCAACGATGACCAAAACTATGTTTGTCAACTCTCAACAACTTTTATTCATCATACTCTTTATATGTGAAGTCATTACTCTCCATAAGATCCATATGATCTCTTTATTTCTTTTTATTCTTCTCTTCTCTTTATTTATTTTATTCCCTCAAGATCATACCAAGATAATCACGCCCTTGACTCAACACTAATCTTTATTATATATAGCTCATGAACTCGATTACATAGAAGGATCATAAAGCAAAACTAAAAACTAGATCATACTAAAACTTTATTCTACTAGATCAAGATATTACCAAAAGGATCAAACTAAGAAAAACGGTAAAGATAAAAGTGTGATGGTGATACGATACCGGGGCACTCCCCCAAGCTTGGCAGTTTCCAAGGGGAGTGCCCATACCCCTGTGTTTATGTCTCCTTCTTCGGGGGTGGTTATGTGATATTCTTGGCGATGATGCCCCTCAGGATACGATTATCTTCCTTGAGCTTATTGACTTGCTGCTTGAGGTCCATTATTTCCTTACAGAGCTTCCCCGTGACGGCTAAAGCTCCTTTCACCCAAGGATGTTGCATAGCTGCGGGAGAACAAGTAACACTCTCTTTCATATTTTCATAAGAACGAAATCTAACATTGGAAGGGATGACCGAGTTTGGAATAGCTGAGCTCTGTAGTTCCCCCATTGTGAATCCTGCTCGGAAACGAGAAGTAACTTCTTCATCCTCCTCCATCGCATCTATCCTTTTCAAGTCAGCTTCCATCTCTTCCTTAGTTGATGGCCCAAAGTGGTCAGCATTGCTGTTTGCTCTTGGCCCCGGTATCGGATGAGACACCCGACTCTCCCCGACTGACTCTTGAGAAGGCATCTTGCTCTAGATCTACAGCAAAAATAGCTCAAAACAAAAACATGAGATATTTGCGTGGTACGATGGTCAAAACCTTTGGGAGATTATATAATGAATTTTTACTAACCAAAAGAAGCATCGTGCAAGAAAATGGAGTCTGGAGAGCACACGAGGTGCCCGCGAGGCAGGGGGCACGCCCAGGGGGGTAGGGCGCGCCCTCCACCCTCGTGGACGCCTCTTGTCCTTCCCGGACTGCTTCTTATTTTCCTATTTTCTTAAATATTCCAAAACGGAGAAAAATGCTATTATAACTGTTTTGGAGTCGGTTTACTTACCGTACCTCATACCTCTTCCTTTTCGGAGTCTGGAACGTTCTGGAAAGTGTCCCTCATGTATTCCTCTAGGATTACGGTTTCAATAACATTAGTTTCAACATTTATAGGATTACCTTAGATATAATGTTTGATTCTTTGACCGTTTACTACCCTTGGATTTGTGCCTTCGAAGTTGTTGATTTTTATGGCATCGGAACGATAGACCTCCTCGATGACATAAGGACCCTTCCCATTTAGAGATGAGTTTTCCTGCAAAAAATCTTAAACGAGAGTTGTATAACAATACATAATCACCTACATTAAACTCACATTTTTGTATCCTTTTGTCATGCCATCTTTTAACTTTTCCTTTAAACAATTTGGCATTCTCATAGGCTTGGGTTCTCCATTCATCAAGTGAGCTAATGTCAAAAAGCCTCTTCTCACTGGCAAGTTTGAAATCATAATTGAGCTCTTTAATGGCCCAATATGCCTTATGTTCCAGTTCGAGAGGTAAGTGACATGGTTTTCCATAAACCGTCTTATACAGAGACATACCCATAGGATTTTTATATGCAATTCTATAAGCCCATAATGCATCATAAAGTTTCTTGGACCAATTCTTTCTATATCTATTAACAGTCTTTTGCAAAGTTAATTTAAGCTCTCTATTACTCAGTTCTACTTGACCGCTAAACTGTGGATGATATGGAGATGCAATTCTATGATTAACATCATACTTAGCAAGCATTTTACGGAAAGCACCATGAATAAAATGTGAACCACCATCAGTCATTAAATATCTAGGGACTCCAAACCATGGAAAAATAACTTCTTTAAGCATCTTAATAGAGGTGTTATGATCAGCACTACTAGTTGGAATAGCTTCTACCCACTTAGTAACGTAATCAACAGCAACTAAAATATGTGTATACCCATTAGAGGAAGGAAACAGTCCCATATAATCAAAGCCCCAAACATCAAATGGTTCAATAACAAGTGAATAATTCATAGGCATTTCTTGACGTCTACTAATATTACCAATTCTTTGACATTCATCACAAGACAAGACAAACTTACGGGCATCCTTGAAGACAGTAGGCCAATAAAAACCGGATTGCAGTACCATATGTGCAGTTCTATCTCCAGCATGGTGTCCTCCATAAGCCTCGGAGTGACACTTGCATAGGATCTGTTCCTGTTCATGCTCAGGTACACAACGTCTAATAACACCATCTACTCCTTCTTTATAAAGGTGTGGGTCATCCCAAAAGTAATGTCTTAAATCATAGAAGAACTTTTTCTTTTGCTGGTATGTGAAACTAGGTGGTATAAGTTTAGCAACAATATAATTAGCACAATCAGAATACCATGGAGCAATACGAGAAGCATTTATGACAGCTAATTGTTCATCAGGAAAGCTATCATCAATAGGTAGTGGGTCATCAAGAACATTCTCTAACCTAGACAAGTTGTCTGCAACAGGGTTCTCAGCTCCCTTTCTATCAATAATATGCAAATCAAATTCTTGAAGCAAGAGAACCCATCTAATAAGTCTAGGTTTAGCATCTTTCTTTTCCATAAGATATTTAATAGCATCATGATCAGTGTGAACAATTACTTTGGAATCAATAATATAAGGTCTGAACTTATCACAAGCAAACACAAATGCTAAAAATTCTTTTTCAGTAGTAGCATAATTTCTCTGGGCGCTGTCCAGAGTCTTACTAGCATATTGGATAACATCTAATTTCTTATCAACCCTTTGTCCTAAAACATCCCCTACAACATAATCACTGGCATCACACATAATTTAAAATGGTAAATTCCAATCAGGAGGTTGAACAATAGGTGCAGAAATCAAAGGTTTCTTAAGTATTTCAAATGCTTCTACACAATCATCATCAAAGACAAAAGGAACATCTTTTTGTAAGAGATTAGTTAGAGGCCTAGAAATTTTAGAGAAGTCCTTAATGAACCTCCTATAAAAACCGGCATGACCAAGGAAACTTCTTATACCTTTAATGTCCTTAGGACACGACATATTATCAATAGCATCAACTTTAGCTTTATCAACTTCAATACCTCTTTTAGAAATTTTATGCCCCAAGACAATACCTTCATTAACCATAAAGTGGCACTTCTCCCAATTCATGACAAGATTAGTTTCTTCACATCTCTACAAAACTCGATCAAGGTTGCTTAAGCAATCATCAAAAGAAGTTCCATATACAGAAAATCATCCATGAATACCTCAACAATATTTTCACAAAAGTCAGAGAATATAGGAGTCGTACATCTTTGAAAGTTAGCAGGTGCATTGCATAAACCAAAAGGTATACACCTATAAGCAAAGGTACCGAAAGGGCAAGTAAAAGTTATCTTTTATCGATCCTCATTTGACACAGGTATTTGAGAGAAACCAGAATAACCATCTGGAAGGCAAAAATGTGTATGTTTGGATAATCTTTATAGCATTTGATCAATAAAAGGTAAAGGGTAACGATTCTTTTTAGTAGCTTTATTTAATTTGTGGAAATGAATTACCATTCTATAACCTGTAACAATTCTTTGTGGGAACAATTCATCTTTATCATTAGGAACAATAGTAATACCTCCCTTCTTAGGGACACAATGGACAGGACTTACCCACTGACTATCAGCAATGGGATAAATTATACCTGCCTCCAGAAGCTTTAGTATTTCTTTTCTTACCACTTCTTTCATCTTAGGATTTAACCGTCGTTGGTGATCAACAACCGGTTTCGCATCTTTCTCCAATTTTATTTTGTGCTGGCATAGAGTGAGACTAATGCCCTTAAGATCATCAAGAGTATATCCAATAGCAGCACGGTGCTTCTTCAGAGTTTTCAATAATTTCTTTTCTTCATGCTCTGAAAGGTTAGCACTAATAATAAAAGGATATATCTCTTTCTCATCAAGATAAGCATATTTAAGAGTATCAGGCAAAGGTTTAAGCTCAAACACGGGATCACCCTTGGGTGGAGGAGGATCCCCTAGGATTTCAACAGGCAAGTTGTGTTTCAAAATAGGTCCCTATTTAAAGAATACTTCATCTATTTCCCTTCTTTCATTCATAAACATATCATTTTCATGGTCGAGCAAATATTGTTCTAAAGGATCATTAGGAGGCACGGCAATAGAAGCAAGACCAATAATTTCATCTTTACTAGGTAATTCTTTATCATGGGGTTGTCTACGAAATTTAGCAAAATTAAACTCATGAGACATATCCCCCAAACCAATAGTAAGAACATCCTTTTTGCAATCTATCCTAGCATTAACAGTATTCAAGAAGGGTCTACCAAATATAATGGGACAAAAGTTATCTTGTGGGGAACCAAGAACAAGAAAATCAGCAGGATATTTAACTTTCCCACACAAGACTTCAACATCTCTAACAATCCCAACTGGTGAAATAGTGTCTCTATTGGCAAGCTTAATTGTAACATCAATTTCCTCTATCTCAGCAGGTGCAATATCATGCATAATTTCTTTATATAAGGAAGAGGTATTGCACTAGCACTAGCACCCATATCACATAAGCCATGATAGCAATGATCTCCTATTTTAACATAAATAACAAGCATGCCTACAATAGGTCTATGTTTATTTTTAGTATCGGGTCTAGCAATTCTAGCAGCTTCATCACAGAAGTAAATAGCATGCCCATCAATATTATCGGCCAAGAGATCTTTAACCATAGAAACACTAGGTTCAACTTTAATTTGCTCAAAGAGAGTAGGTGTTCTAGTATTACTCTTACGAACCACAGTTGAAGCTTTAGCATGATCCTTTATTCTAACTGGGAAAGGTGGTTTCTCAATATAAGCAGTAGGAACAATAGAATCATTATAAGTGATAGTCTTTTCTTCAAATTTAATAGGTAAAACTACTTTTACTTCAACCACTTCTCCTTAGGGAGATCAACATGAGTAGCAAAGGACTCACAGAAAGAAGCTACTATCTCAAAGTCAAGTCCATATTTAGTGCGAAATTCACGGAAAGCATCGGTATCCATAAAAGATTTAACACAATCAAACTTAGGTGTTCTACCTGACTCCTTACCTTTGTCGAGATCCCAATCTTCAGAGTTGCATTTAAATCTTTCCAATAAATCCCATTTGAATTTAATAGTCTTCATCATAGAAGAGCCAGTACAAGAAGTATCGAGCATGGAGCGATTATCGAGAGAAAGCCGAGCATAAATTTTTTGAATAATAATTTCTCTTGAGATATCATGATTGGGGCATGAATATAACGATGACTTAATCCTCCCCCAAGCTTGAGTGATGCTTTCTCCTTTGCGAGGCCAAAAATTATATATATAATTACGATCACGATGAACAAGATGCATGGGATAAAACTTCTGATGAAATTCCAATTTCAATCGGTTGTAGTTCCATGATCCCATATAATCACATAGTCTAAACCATGTCAATGCCTTTTCCTTCAAAGATAAAGGGAAGACCTTCTTGTTGTTAACATCCTTGGGCATACCTGCAAGCTTAAATAATCCACAAACTTCATCCACATAGATTAGGTGCAAATCGGGATGCAGTGTTCCATCTCCTGTAAAAGGATTAGCTAGCAGTTTCTCTATCATACACGACGGAATTTCAAAGTAAACATTTTCAATAGGTTCAGTAGGTTGAGGAGCAACTCTTTGCTCTACTGGTCGGGGTGAAGATACCCCGAACAAGCCCCTCAAAGGATTATATTCCATAGTAACAAGTGACAGTAAATTTCAGCACACTATAAATTTCTCCTTACCAAATTCCACCTACCAAAGGCGCTTCACTCCCCATCAACGGTGCCAGAAAAGAGTCTTGATGACCCACAAGTGTAGGGGATCTATCATAGCCTTTTCGATAAGTAAGAGTGTCGAACCCAACGAGGAGCAGAAGGAAATGATAAGCAATTTTCAGTAAGGTATTCTCTGCAAGCACTGAAATTATCGGTAATAGATAGTTTTGTGATAAGATAATTTGTAATGGGTAACAAGTAATGAAAGTAAATAAGGTGCAACAAGATGGCCCAATCCTTTTTGTAGCAAAGGACAAGCCTGGACAAACTCTTATATAAAGGAAAGCGCTCCCAAGGACATATGGGAATTATCGTCAAGCTAGTTTTCATCAAGTACATATGATTCGCGTTTGATACTTTGATAATTTGATATGTGGGTGGACCGGTGCTTTGGTACTGCCCTTCCTTGGACAAGCATCCCACTTATGATTAACCCCTATTGCAAGCATCCGCAACTACAAAAGAAGTATTAAGGTAAACCTAACCATAGCATGAAACATATGGGTTAAAATCAGCCCCTTACGAAGCAACTCATAAACTAGGGTTTAAGCTTCTGTCACTCTAGCAACCCATCATCTACTTATTACTTCCCAATGCCTTCCTCTAGGCCCAAACAATGGTGAAGTGTCATGTAGTCAACGTTCACATGGCACCACTAGAGGAAAGACAACATACATCTCAACAAAATATCGAACGAATACCAAATTCACATGACTACTTATAGCAAGACTTCTCCCATGTCCTCAGGAACAAACGTAACTACTCACAAATCATATTCATGTTCATAACCAGAGGGGTATTAATATGCATAAAGGATCTGAACATATGATATTCTACCGAATAAACCAACTAGCATCAACTACAAGGAGTAATCAACACTACTAGCAATCCACAGGTACCAATATGAGGTTTTGAGACAAAGATTGGATACAAGAGATGAATTAGGGTTTGAGATGAGATGGTGCTGGTGAAGATGTTGATGGAGATTGAACCCCTCCCGATGAGAGGATCGATGGTAATGACGATGGTGATGATTTCCCCCTCCCGGAGGGAAGTTTCCCCGGCAAAACAGCTCCGTCGGAGCCCTAGATTGGTTCTACCTCGTGGCGGTGGAGTTTCGTCCTGCGGGCTAGCTTATGATTTTTTCCTAGACAAAAGACTCCATATAGCCAAAGATGGGCATCAGAGGGCTGCCAGGGGGCCCACGAGACAGGGGGCGCGCCCCACCCTTGTGGATGGTGGGTGGCCCCCCTCTGGTACTTCTTTCGCCCAATATTTTTTATATATTCTAAAACGTGCTCCCGTGAAGTTTCAGGACTTTTGGAGTTGTGCAGAATAGGTCTCTAATATTTGCTCCTTTTCCAGCCCAAAATTCCACCTTCCGGCATTCTCCCTCTTCATGTAAACCTTGTAAAATAAGAGAGAATAGGCATAAGTATTGTGACATAATGTGTAATAACAACCCATAATGCTATAAATATCGATATAAAAGCATGATGCAAAATGGACATAATCAATGATCATGTAGTTGACATCGTATTTGTGGCAAAGCCACCACTCATAATTGTTTCATACATGTCACTCTTGATTCATTGCACATCCCGGTACACCGCCGGAGGCATTCATACAGAGTCATATTTTGTTCTAAGTATTGAGTTTTAATTCTTGAGTTGTAAGTAAATAAAAGTGTGATGGTCATCATTATTAGAGCATTGTCCCATGTGAGGAAAGGATGATGGAGACTATGATACCCCCACAAGTCGGGATGATACTCCGGACGAAACATAAAAAAAAAGAGAAAAAAGAGGCCATAAAAAAGAAGGCAAAAAAAAAAACAAAAAATGAGAGAAAAAGACCGAAGGGACAATGCTACTATCCTTTTACCACACTTGTGCTTCAAAGTAGCACCATGATCTTCATGATAGAGAGTCTCCGATGTTGTCACTTTCATATACTAGTGGGAATCTTTCATTGTAGAACTTGGCTTGTATATTCCAATGATGGGCTTCCTCACAATGCCCTAGGTCTTCGTGAGCATGCGAGTTGGATGCACACCCACTTAGTTTCTTTTTGAGCTTTCACACACTTATAACTCTAGTGCATTTGTTGCATCGCAATCCCTACTCACTCACCATTGATATCTATTGATGGGCATCTCCATAGCCCGTTGATACGCCTAGTTGATGTGAGACTATCTTCTCCTTTTTGTCTTCTCCACAACCACCATTCTATTCCACCTATAGTGCCATGTCCATGTCTCACGCTCATGTATTGCGTGAAGATTGAAAAAGTTTGAGAACATCAAAAGTATGAAACAATTGCTGGGCTTGTCATCGGGGTTGTGCATTATTTAAATATTTTGTGTGATGAATATAGATCATAGCCAGCCTATATGATTTTGTAGGGATAAGCTTTCTTTGGCCATGTTATTTTGAGAAGACATAATTGCTTTGTTAGTATGCTTGGAGTATTATTATTTTTATGTCAATATTAAACTTTTGTTTTGAATCTTATGGATCTGAATATTCTTGCCACAATAAAGAAAATTACATTGATAAATATGTTAGGTAGCATTCCACATCAAAAATTCTGTTTTTATCATTTACCTACTCGAGGACGAGCAGGAATTAAGCTCGGGGATGCTTGATACGTCTCCAACGTATCTATAATTTTTTATTGTTCCATGCTATTATATTATCAACCTTGGATGTTTTATATGCATTTGTATGCTATTTTATATGATTTTTGGGACTAACCTATTAACCTAGAGCCCAGTGCCAGTTTCTGTTTTTTCCTTGTTTTTCAGTATCATAGAAAAGGAAAACCAAATGGAGTCTAATTGACCTGAAATTTCACGGAGATTGTTTTCGGACCATAAGAAGCCCATGGAGTACCGAAGATGGACCAGAGGTTTCCCGGGGCCACCACGAGGGTGGGGGGCGCGCCCCCTATCTCGTGGCTACCTCGGGGATCCCCTGACTTGTTCCCGACTCCAACACCTCTTATATATACCCAAACTTCCAGAAAGAAACCTAGATCGGGAGTTTCGCCGCCGCAAGCCTCTGTAGCCACTGAAAACCAATCTAGACCCATTCCGGCACCCTGCCGGTGGGGGGAATCCCTCTTCGGTGGCCATCTTCATCATCCCGGCGCTCTCCATGACGAGGAGGGAGTAGTTCACCCTCGGGGTTGAGGGTATGTACCAGTAGCTATGTGTTTGATCTCTCTCTCTCTCTCTCTCTCGTGTTCTTGATTCGGTACGATCTTGATGTATCGCGAGCTTTGGTATTATAGTTGGATCTTATGATGTTTCTCCCCCTCTACTCTCTTGTAATGGATTGAGTTTTCCCTTTGAAGTTTTCTTACCGGATTGAGTCTTTAAGGTTTTTAGAACACTTGATGTATGTCTTGCATGTGCTTATCTGTGGTGACAATGGGATATCACGTGATCCACTTGATGTATGTTTTGGTGATCAACTTGCGAGTTCCGTGACCTCGTGAACTTATGCATAGGGGTTGGCACACGTTTTCGTCTTGACTCTCCGGTAGAAACTTTGGGGCACTCTTTGAAGTTCTTTGTGTTGGTTGAATAGAAGAATCTGAGATTGTGTGATGCATATCGTACAATCATACCCACGGATACTTAAGGTGACATTGGAGTATCTAGGTGACATTAGGGTTTTGGTTGATTTGTATCTTAAGGTGTTATTCTAGTACGAACTCTAGGATAGATTGAATGGAAAGAATAGCTTCGTGTTATTTTACTACGGACTCTTGAATAGATCGATTAGAAAGAATAACTTTGAGGTGGTTTCGTACCCTACAATAATCTCTTCGTTTGTTCTCCCCTATTAGTGACTTTGGAGTGACTCTTTGTTACATGTTGAGGGATAGTTATATGATCCAATTATGTTATTATTGTTGAGAGAACTTGCACTAGTGAAAGTATGAACCCTAGGCCTTGTTTCAACGCATTGCAATACCGTTTTCGCTCATTTTATCATTAGTTACCTTGCTGTTTTTATATTTTCAGATTACAAAAACCTATATCTACCATCCATATTGCACTTGTATCACCATCTCTTCGCCGAACTAGTGCACCTATACAATTTACCATTGTATTGGGTGTGTTGGGGACACAAGAGGCTCTTTGTTATTTGGTTGCAGGGTTGTTTGAGAGAGACCATCTTCATCCTACGCCTCCCACGAATTGATAAACCTTAGGTCATCCACTTGAGGGAAATTTGTTGCTGTCCTACAAACCTATGAACTTGGAGGTCCAACAACGTCTACAAGAAGAAGGTTGTGTAGTAGACATCAGCGGCCACCGCACCGGCCACAAAGTAGGGGTGAAGGCTCGGAGGCCCTCAGTGCCTCCGCGCGCACTAGTCGATCTAGCCAGAGGGGCAGCGCCTGCCATGGAAGCCGGGCGAAGAGACAAAGTGGGCAGAGGGACGGGGCGGACAGGAAAGCGGAGCTTCGATGCACCCCTACCTGGTGCGCCAAATGTCATATCATGGGCTCCGCAGACCCTTGAGAGGTTCAAACACTAGGGTGCGTACGAAGAACTCCCTCTCCCCAACCTGCTGGCCCAACGATTCCACAACCTAGCTCGACGAACCCAAGGGACAAGAGACTCAACAGTTTATCCTGGTTCGGGCCACCTTGCGATGTAATACCCTACTCCAGCTTTGTGGTGGATTGCCTCGAGGGGCTGAGGATGAACTAGTACAGTGGTTGAACAGCCTCAGGAGGCGAGGTGTTCTTTAGCTCGATGAGCTAGTGGGTGTGAGGATGGCCTGAATGATTCGATCCCCCTTTCGGGTGGTGGCTAAGTCCTATTTACAGTGGCCTTGGTCCTCTTCCCAAATGTAGGCAGGAAGGGATCCCACAACGGCCAAATTCAAAGGGAGACAACCAGTACAAGTTATCCTGACAAAAGTAGTCTTCGCCTGCAAAGGCTTTGGTGGTGACACTGGGGTGGGCTCCGCGATGACCTTCGTCTTGTCATCCTGGCGGTCTTGGTCTCGTTGCACCAATATGGAAACCTTTGCCTGATTCCTCGGGACTCCGCGCCTGCGCTTGCCTCCTTGGCACCAAAGGGAAAACTGGTACATTGCGCCAGCTGGCGCCCGCCTGGCCTTGGTCGTCATGGCTCACATCATGTGAACCTCACAGGTGCACCTTTCCTTGATACCTCCGGTCCTCAGGAGCCAGCCTAGTGAGGCCGCCCCCCAGGAAGGTCTTGGTGTTGTCCGCCTCACAAGGCTCGCGAGGGTCTTGAGTCGTTGCTGCTGAAACTGGGCCATATCAGGCCGCTAATGGAGCCACGCCATGGGCCGCAGGCAGGCAAGTTTGGGTACCCCCGTTCCCAGGATGCCGACACATGCCCAGCCAGCCTAGAGCCAGATGGTCGGCTTGCGGGGCAAGCCATATGGTGGGGTACTGACCGCCCCGTTATTTTGGAAAATTGTTAGGTCCTAATTTGCCTACCCGGGGGTCATCCCTCCGATGGTATTCCCCGGAGTTGGCGAGGCCCGCCAGCTACAGGCCAGTGGCCCTAGACAGCTTTCATCTTGACAGTTGCGGGTGTCTGGACGTGTCGGACGCTGCGATTAGAGGCCGGCTCCTTCCACACCCAGCCGGAGCGGGAAGAACGAGCGGCCCGCCAGCCCGCCAACAGTCTGACTGAAGTTCGCACCCGTCGTCGCCAGCTTCCCACCACGTGGGGGTCGTGGGCAGGCCTAGCCCTGCCTGGCCATGCGCACAATGGGACGTCGCTAGGGACAGGGCCCACCAGGCCTCGGGATCGACCCATCCGACAGATCGTCTGCATGGTGCCTGGTCGGTTGAGCTTCCTGAGCAGTTAATGCGCCCGTGTATTGCGGGAGGAGTGGAGGGTCATGGGCGCAAATGATCGTACTTCCCCATGATCTCTCCGAGGTTTTAAATGAGGGGGAGGGGGAACGGGCAAGGCTCGTATTGCCGCTCGCCCCTACCCATGCCACATATCTTTCTTCTCCCGTTGTTCATTCACGTGCACACACATCTGCTCGCGAAGCTTCTCGTCGTCACGTGCGCCAGGGCCGCTGTAGCATCGTCCTGGTCCTGCTAGGGCAGTCCCTTGCCGAGCTTCATGTCACCACCATGCCCGGAGATGGCGGTGGCAAAGTGTTCTTGGGAGGGCTCTCATGCCCTGGAGCAGAACATTGAGTTCCTTCGCCCCCAGCGGATGCTGCCGTCGACAGAGCACGTGGAGGTGCGAGCGGTTGGCAGCGAGACCGTTCCTTAGCCATTGCCCGGGGAGGTCATCGTCTTCGCCGAGCATTTCTCCTACGGGTTCGGCCTCCCTGCCAGCGCATTCTTACGTCGATTTCTTGATTACTTTGAGCTTCAGCCCCACCACCTTGGGCCCAACACAATTCTTCAGCTCGTGGTGTTCGTCGGCTTCTGCAACGACTACGCCGGACTCAAACCATCGGTGTACATATGGGACAAGTGTTTCTCCCTCAAGAGCATACGACACCGACACGGGAGGGCCCAGTCATGACCGCCTATGGGGTGACTCTCGTGACCATCTGGATAGCAGGGGATTTCCCAAGCTGTCGCCACATGAATCAGTGAAGAAGTGGCAGCGGTCCTTCTTCTATGTGAAGAACGTCGACCCGGTGGCCGATTATATAAACATGCCGCCATTTGTGGATGCGCACGTCGGTTGCAAGGCGGAACTGGGCCTTCGAGCTTCGTAATTCGAGGGCGGAAGCCATGGCCGTCTATTGCCGACTAGGGCAGATGGTGGACGATGAGCGCCTCACCGGCACGGACCTCATCGCTCCTTCATCGAGCGCCAGGTGTTGCCACTTCAGTGCCAACGACATTGGATGTGTGACATAAGCGATCGACTCGACCTGTGCCGGCTGATGACCGCCGAGCTGTCACCGACTCGGGTTACCAAACAAGTGAACCGCGTCATGTCCTCGAAGCTCAAACCGGCCACTTGGAGCTACGACAAGGAGCCATACAGCCATGTCAACCGGCACCTCAGGTGCGTGCACAGCCGGTCCAAACTTGGCTCTCGTGTTCCCCGCCATACTGACCTGATGTATGGTCTGATTTTTCCTAGCGCAGAGGTTTTCACACTAGATAGCTCATGACGGAGCAAGAACGCCGACCTTCGAGCTGGATCGGGAGGTCTTGGACGGGGAGGCCGGGCCGGACGACGAGGCGGACAAGGAGGGCAACGAGCCCCTTGGGGAATCCGGGACCGAGGAATCCGGACATGCCGATGAGTCCTGAGTCCTTCCCGTCTTGCCCTTTGTGCAGCTGGCCGGATGATGACATCGATGATCCTGATGAAATGCCCGCCACGGTACTTCCGACCGTGCCAGAGGCCACGATTGGCAACGTCCCCACGTTGAGGAGGCGGCTACGCACAGTGACGGAAGCGACGCCGGCCGACCGATCGGCAGCCGCGACGTGGCCCCATGGCAAGCAAGCGATCGAGGCGCCACCCAGGAAACATTTAGGGGGGGGGGCGCAATTAGAGGCGAGTGATACGTCTCCGTCGTATCTATAATTTTTGATTGTCTCATGCCAATATTCTACAACTTTCATATACTTTTGGCAACATTTTATATTATTTTTGGGACTAACATATTGATCCAGTGCCCAGTGCCAGTTCCTGTTTGTTGCATGTTTTCTATTTCACAGAATATCCATATCAAATGAAGTCTAAACACGATACAAATTTACAAACATTTTTTTGCAATATATGTGATTTTTGGGAAAAAAATCAACGCGAGACGATGCCCGAGGGGGCCACAAGCTCGAGGGGCGCACCCCCTACCCTGGGCACGCCTGGAGGGCTTGTGGGTCCCCTGTAAGGCAGTTGGTGCCCTTCTTTCGCCACAAGAAATATAATGTCCGTGTAAAAATTGTGTTAGAATTTCAGCCCAATCGGAGTTACCGATCTTCGGGAATTTAAGAAACAGTGAAAGACCAGAAACAGGGAACGCAAAACAGAAAGATAGATCGAGGAGGGGCTCCCGCCCCTCCGCCGCCATGCAGGCCATGGACCAGAGGGGAAACCCCCCTCCCATCTAGGGGGCAGGTCAAGGAAGAAGAAGAAGGAGGTGGCTCTCTCCCCTCTCTCCCAGTGGCGTCGGAACACCACCGGGGCCATCATCATGACGGCGATCTACACCAACAACGTCGCCGCCGGCATCACCAACTCTCTCTCTCTCCCTCTATGCAGCGGTGTAACCTCTCTTTTACCCATTGTAATTCTACTTGAACATGGTGCTCAACGCTATATATTATTTCCCAATGATGTATGACTATCCTATGATGTTTGAGTAGATAAGTTTTGCCATATGGATTGATTGACGATCATGATTGGTTTGAGTTGTATATTTTATTATTGGAGATGTCCTATGGTGCTCTCCGTGTCACGCAAGCGTGAGGGATCTCCGCTGTAGGGTTTGCAATATGTTCATGATTCTCTTATGGTGGGTGGCACGAGTGACAGAAGCACAGACCCGTGTTGGGGAATGCAGTATTTCAAAAATTGTCCTACAATCACGCAAGATCTATCTAGAAGATGCATAGCAACGAGAGGGGAGAGTGTGTCTACGTACCCTCGTAGACCGAAAGCGGAAGCGTTAAGTAACACGGTTGATGTAGTCGAACGTCTTCGTGATCCAACCGATCAAGTACCGAACGCACAACACCTTCATGATCTGCACACGTTCAGCTCGGTGACATCCCTCGTACTCTTGATCCAGTTGAGGCCGAGGGTGAGTTGTGTCAGCACAATGGCGTGTTGACGGTGATGATGAAGTTACTGACGCAGGGCTTCGCCTAAGCACTATGACAATATGACCGAGGTGTAATACTTTGGAGGGGGGCACCGCACACGGCTACAGATAAACTTGTGTGTCTATGGGGTGCCCCCTCCCCCGTATATAAAGGAGGGGAGGATGCAGAGGGCCGGCCACAAGGGGCGTGCCCAAGGGGGGGAATCCTACTCCTAGTAGGAGTAGGTTTCCCCCTTTCCTAGTCCAAGTAGGAGAACAAGGAAGGAGATGAAGAAGAGAAGGAAAGGGGGCCTCCCTAGCCCTAGTCCAACTCCGTTTGGGCTAGGGGGCGCGTGCCACACCTTGGCCTGCCTCCTCTCTGCCACCATTAGGCCCATGAGGCCAAATAACTTCTCGGGGGGGGGGGGGGGTTCCGATAACCCCGGTACTCTGAAACTTATCCGAAACGACCTGAACCATTCCGGTGTCCGAATGTAGCCTTCCAATATATGAATCTTTATGTCTCGACCATTTCGAGACTCCTCATCATGTCCGTGATCACATACAGGACTCGGAACAACCTTCGGTACATCAAATCACATAACTCATAATACATATCGTCATCCAACGTTAAGCGTGCGGACCCTACAGGTTCAAGAACTATGTAGACATGACCGAGACACATCTCCGGTCAATAACCAGTAGCAGAACCTAGATGCTCATATTGGTTCCTACATATTCTACGAAGATCTTTATCGGTCAAACCGCATAACAACATACATTGTTCCCTTTGTCATCGGTATGTTACTTGCCCGAGATTCTATCGTCGGTATCATTATACCTAGTTCAATCTCGTAACCGGCAAGTCTCTTTACTCGTTTCGTAATGCATCATCCCGTGACTAACTCATTAGTCACATTTCTTGCAAGGCTCATAGTGATGTGCATTACCGAGAGGACCCAGAGACACCTGTCCAATACACAGAGTGACAAATCCTAATCTTGATCTATGCCAACTCAACAAACACCATCAGAGACACCTGTAGAGCATTTTTATAATCACCAGTTATGTTGTGACGTTTGATAGCACACAAGGTGTTCCTCCGGTATTCGGGAGTTGCATAATCTGATAGTCTGAGGAACATGTATAAGTCATGAAGAAAGCAATAGCAATAAACTAAACGATCATAGTGCTAAACTAACGGATGGGTCTTGTCCATCACATCATTCTCTAATGATGCGATCCCGTTCATCAAATGACAACACATGTCTATGCCTAGGAAACTTAACCATCTTTGATTAATGAGCTAGTCAAGTAGAGGCATACTTGGGACACTTTGTTTGTCTATGTATTCACACATGTACTAAGTTTCCGGTTAATACAATTCTAGCATGAACAAAAAACATTTATCATGATATAAGGAAATATAGATAACATCTTTATTATTGCCTCTATGGCATATTTCCTTTAGTCTCCCACTTGCACTATAGTCAATAATCTAGTTCACATCGTCATGTGATTTCACACGAATAGTTCATATCTTTATGTGATTAGTTCACATCTTCATGTGACTAATACCCAAAGGGTTTACTATAGTCAATAATCTAGTTCACATCGCTATGTGATTAACACCCAAAGAGTGATCATGTTTTGCTTGTGAGAGAAGTTTAGTCTACGGGTCTGCAACATTCAGATCCATATGTGTTTTGCAAATTTCTATGTCTACAATACTCTGCATGGAGCTACTCTAGCTAATTGTTCCCACTTTCAATATGTATCTAGATCGAGACTTAGAGTCATCTAGATCAGTGTCAAAAGCATGCATCGATGTAACTCTTTACGACAAACTCTTTTATCACCTCCATAACCGAGAAATATTTCCTGAGTACTCTAAGGATAATTTTGACCGTTGTCCAGTGATCTACTCCGAGATCACTATTGTACTCCCTTGCCAAAATCATGCTAAGGTATACAATAGGTCTGGTACACAGCATAGCATACTTTATAGAACCTATGACTGAGGCATAGGGAATGACTTTTCATTCTCTTTCTATTTTCTACCATGGTCGGGTTTTGAGTCTTTACTCAACTTCACACCTTACAACACAGCCAAGAACTCCTTCTTTGACTGTTCCATTTTGAAGTACTTCAAAAACTTGTCAAGGTATGTACTTGTTAAAAAATTTATCAAGCATCTTGATCTATCTCTATAGATCTTGATGCCCAATATGTAAGCAGCTTCATCGAGGTCTTTCATCGAAAAATTCTTATTCAAGTATCCTTTTATGCTATCCAGAAATTCAGTATCATTTCTGATAAAAAATATGTCATCCACATATAATATTAGAAATGCTACAGAGCTCCCACTCACTTTCTTGTAAATACAGGCTTCTCCAAAAGTCTGTATAAAACTATATGCTTTGATCAACTCATCAAAGCGTATATTCCAACTCCGAGATGCTTGCACCAGTCCGTAGATGGATCGCTGGAGCTTGCACACTTTGTTAGCACCTTTAGGATTGACAAAACCTTCTGGTTGAATCATATACAACTCTTCTTTAATAAATCCATTAAGGAATGGAGTTTTGATATCCATTTGTCAGATTTCATAAAATGCGGCAACTGCTAACATGATTTGGACAGACTTTTAAGCATTGATGCGAGTGAGAAAATCTCATCATAGTCAACACCTTGAACTTGTCAAAAACCTTTTTGCGACAATTTGTCACACCCTAGCTAGTTCAAGGATTAGAGTGTGCATCATGTTTAAATTCCTCTTAAATTTGAAATGGGGAAGGCAGAAACCCCCAACACCCCCTGGAAACAACTAGGGTTTACTAAAATTATTTTCAATGAACCTGAAATGCCCTTCTAAAAAGTTCACCCTCTTTGTCTTGGGTTAGAACCTCTCGCAAAATTGGTGCACAATTTTCTAGGTCAACAGAAGGTCATTGAATTAAATCATAAGTATTTGAATTTGGGCATTTAAATGCTATAAAATAATTTAAATGCTCAAATAATTCTGGAAATAAATGTTTGCTGTTGGAAATATTCTAAACAGAGCCCACAATTATTTTCAGGATTTTTGGAAACGTTTTAGTATTTTTAACGAAGCCTAACAATTGCAGTTAAATAGAAAAAGAAAACAAATCAGAAAAAGAGAGAGAGGGAGAAGCCCACCTGGGCCTTACCTGTGCCGGCCGGCCCACCTGGCCTGTGCCAATCGTCACCCACCTCTGCCAGTAGGCAGAGGCGTGTCGCCGGCGCGTGCTCCCGCGGCCACCTCCTGCTTCTACCTCCTGCTGCCTCCTCGTCCCCATCTGAGCGCCACGGAGACGCCCAACACCTCCCTGCACTCCTCCCCTCTCTCCCTCTCGTCTCCCTCACCCTCTCTCGCGATGGCCGAGCGTGATCCTCGCTGCCGTTCACCATAGTTGCCACCAGAGCCACCCCCTCGCCTCCCTGACGTGCCCGTGAGCTCCGCCTCCATTGTCTACGCCTCCCCGTCGACTCACGCAACGCCGGACGCCTCCAAGCGCCTCCCCGACGCCTTCTTCTTCCTCGGTCTGCCGAGATCACCGGCAACGCCCCGATGACGTCCGACCTCCCCCGAGCCCGCTGAGACGCGTCCTGCAACCGCCGTGAGCTCCTCTACCGATCCCCCCTCTTCTCTGCTTCGTTTGCCCACCGTAGACGCCGCCCCCTTGCTCACCATAGCACGCCGCCGCGCGAGCTCGACGCCGGCGTCACTCCGGTGGCCTTTTGGTCAAGCGTGGGTGCTTAACGCACTCCCCGCACCTCGCAGCGCCTCGCTAGCACGTCCATTTTCCCCCTAGCTCGCTGCAGCAGCAAAATCACCAACGGCCGAGCTCCGGCCGCCGCCACGAGCTCGACTCCGGCGAGCTCGCTCCAACCCAGCTCCTCCCACTTGCCCCACTAGATGCGCGCGAGCCCCAGCTACGCATATGACCAAACCGCGCTCGAATTGGTCGCCTGTGGCCAATTTTCGAAGCTCTCCGCCGTCTCGGCCTCGCCGGCGGCTCAACGCCGGCGGGATTAACCCCGCTGACCAGGGGTTTGACTCCGCCTGAGACACTAATAGGTGGGGCTGGCTCCTAACTTTTTCAGATTAGTTTAAATTAGAGCTAATCACTCTGTTAGAGGCTAATGACATCATTAACTAACCCTCTCTCACTGACATGTGGGCCCAAGGCCTAACTAACCCAGTTTAGTGCTAACTAACCACTAACTAACTCTATTAGTTAGCTGAGAGACTGACAGAAGGGGCCCACCAGTCAGGTTTGACCTAGGCTGGCGCCTTTGACCTGCTGACATCACAGTGATGCAGTGCTGATGCATTAATTCAATTACTGGATTTATTCTTTAATAGAAAATTCCAGAAAATAGTCAAAACTTCTAAAAATCATAGAAAATCAACCATAGCTCCAAATGCAAAGTTTTATATATGAAAAATGATCAGAAAAATTCAATCTATCCATCTGTAATGGTTTCATGCATGAAAAAACAAGTTAACCTTGCTGTTTAAGCAGAATAAGGTAATGCACTAATAAGGCCATGTTTAATGAACTAATATTTGAATGTTTGATTCAAATGAGTTCATCCCTTTCTGTTTTAGCTTGCATTAGGCCAAGACACTTTCATCTTGCCATGTCATAGCATGCATCATATTGTTGCATATTGCCATGTGTTGATTATGTTCGGTGTGACTTTCGTGGTAGGTTCTGCCTCCGAGGATAACCCCGAGTATCCGTCTGAAGGGCAGTACCCTACTACCTCTACAACAGGCAAGCAACCCATTGATCATTCCGATACAACCCATGTTCCTGCTTCTGCTCTTGTTTACTTCATTAAGACAACGCGATTCAAATTGGTGTGTGCTACGGTAGCTGAACCCTTATCCTCTGCATGACCTGTCATTGCCACAGTAACTAGATGAAACCCACTAGCATGTGTAGGAGTTGATTGAGCCATGTATGTGATTCCTACCTTGCTATGCCTGCTATGCTTAGAGTTGTGTCAGGTCTGGTTCATCTGGGTGATGGGCTAGAGTGATATGATTATGTCGGTAATATGAGGGATGTGTTGAACATGTTTTGGTAAAGGTATCGATGAGAGGCCATGTAGGAGTACATGGTGGGTTGTTTCATTGAGGCCATCCATAAGAACTGAGATCTGTATGTGTTATTTAAGATGCAGTTACTACCGTACATTGGGCCCGAAACCAATGGACCCTCTCGGCTTCTTAATCACCCTAGTACTCTGTCCAGGAGTTGCAAATAGTTTCTGGTGTTTGTAGGTTATGTGTTGGCGGCCGTGCGTAGCGCTGACCCTAGGGGTGGGCTATGTTGCGGTAGATACACCATGGCACGGTGTACCGAGTCACCCGTTTGGTGTCTCGGGAACCCTGTTCACATTGTTCGGGGCCGTAAGTGGAAATCTCAGCCGGACTCCCTGCGGATGGAACCTGGATAGGCGATAAACCTGGACTAGAGACTTAAGTGTTTAGGTAGGCCGTGGCCGACACCCTCGCCGGGCTTCCGCTTGAAGGTTGCCGAGTACATGTCGTGTAAACGGCGGTAAGTGGTGAAAGCGTGTATGAAGAAGTACACCCCTGCAGGGTATAAAACTATTCGAATAGCCGCGTCCGCGGTAAAGGACTACTTGGTTGCCTATACAGTTCATAGACAAGTTAATGGATACTACTAAAAGACTCAAGATAAGTGTGAGTACCGAGGAAGGCCCTCTTGTAGGATGATGAGAGAGGATCCCTGGTGGAGTATTGTGTTGGTGAGTAGTGGACTCATATGCGAAAACTATTTTATTAGTGGAGTTCCGTAGGATAGCTTAGCCAAGAGTTAAAGCTGGCTTGCTGCAATAACCCCACCACCTTCTTGAGAATGAGCATGTATATTAGGTTCTGATGTAAGACTTGCTGAGTACCTTGTACTCATGTTTGCTTATTTATTGTTTTCAGACGACAACACCGCCCCCTCCGATGGGTTTTATGTAGACCTTGATGTCAACGAGTGACTAGCCACCCAGGTGGTGATCCTGGCCATGGAGGGCCCTATGTAGATAGACAGGCTTCGAGAAGCCTTCTTTCTTTCTAGTGTCTATACTCAGACTAGTTGCTTCCGCATGTGTTTGTATGATTGTATGACTTGAGTGTCGGGTCATGTGACCCCTATCTGTATGAACATGTTATGTATGGCTCTCGGGAGCCTTTAATTAAAGTACTTGAGTTGTAGAGTTTTGTTGTGATGCCATGTTGTATGTACTCATATCGGGCATATTGTGTGTATGATTGAAATGCTTGGCATGAGTGGGATCCGACAATCTAGTTGTTTATCCTTGGGAGTCTTTCTTATGGGGAAATGTAGTCTAGTGTTCCTCGAGCCATAGTAGTCCACTACAGCCCGGTTCACCGGAGTCCTGCTAGCCCAACACTACTGTTCAGGACACTTGACTGGCCGGCATGTGTTTCACTTTGTCCCTATGTCTGTCCCTTCGGGGAAATGTCACGCGGTGATATCCGGAGTCCTGCCTAGCCTGCTACAGCCCGGGTTTCCCCGGAGTCCTGTTAGCCCAGTGCTACAGCCCGGAATCACTCGCTGATGACCGACATGCTCGATGTGATTCATGTATGCCTGTCTCCATAGGTCTGTGCCGCTTTGGGTTCACGACTAGCCATGTCGGCCCGGGTTCTCTGTCATATGGATGCTAGCGACACTATCATATACGTGAGCCAAAAGGCGCAAACGATCCCGGGCCATGGTAAGGCGACACCCGTGGGATACCGTGCGTGAGGCCGCAAAATGATATGAGGTGTTACCGGCTAGATCGATGTGACTTGGAATCGGGGTCCGGACAGCGTTGGTATCAGAGCCGGACTGCCTGTAGGTCCGTTGAGCCAAATTGGTCGATGTCGAGTCTAGAAATGCTTTAGTTATATGTAGGGGAATTGATTGTGGGAGGGAACGTAAGGCTCTTTTACTCCTTTACCCTATGCCCTCTGATCTGAGTCATTCTCTTCTCATTCAACGTGGGTTAAGGACTAGGCTCTCTTCTTCTATCAGTTTCACGTGTTACTAATCCGTAGTAGCTTATAGGATTGTTGTTACAAGCCTCAGTACATTTTCTACTACTTTTAGTATGTTGCTAATTGAATCAGAACCTTGATATGATGTTGTTGGGTGGTATTGCAGACTGTTGTGGATGTCTCAAATCTTTTTCCGAGCATTTACAGCTGTTATGCTATCCAATTTACCCTAGAAATCCTAATGTCTTTGCATTGTGGTTGTGCTTTCAGATGGCCAACCGTGCTCAAAACCAAGTGGTTCGCCTGACCCGGTGCCTCGATGTGCCCGGTCATACTGCTATGTTAGTTCGGGTAATGATCGAGACGGGTTACCGTTGGTATTCGGAATACACTGTCGAAGAGCAGTTCCGCGACTTTAATCAAAGCCAATATTTCTGCACCGTCAGGATATTTCCTTCTTATCCTGGATCTACCGCGCCCCTTCACTGTTCCTATGGACTCGGGGTTACTGTTGAGATGGCTGTGCAGGATGCTGCCTATTCCATGATGACCATCATGCGAGTCCGGACTGGCCTGCTTCGGAACACCGACTTCCGTTACATGCCAGCTCCACTTCCGAGAGCGCAAGGGTATCTTCAGGCTATCTATGCTGACTCCACTCAGGAGGACTCATTAACTCGTACCACTACCGAGATGATCGAAGATAAGGACCGAGAGAATCGGGCCTTAAGGTTGGAGCTTTTCAATACCCGTGCTGATCATTGGGCCACATTGACTCAGTTTGCACCTGCGATGCAAGCTGGATGTATGGATACAAGGGATCTGTATCCTGTGAGATCTGCTCTGCCAGACATGGTGGATTGGCGTGATGTGGGGGGCATCACCCCACCCCGTGGTCCTCGCAGGCCACCGTTTGTTGGTCCAAGACCTCATCCAAGCCCCTATGGTCCACAGGCTCCTCAGGACCGTCTGTTCCCGGATGATCACGTTGAACTTCGAGGCTATGGAGGTGACTTCTATGAGGACTACTACGGAGCTGTCTGAGTTAGTAGTAGTATCACTAGTATTGTAATAGTTGTATCTCCACTGTCCTGCGTGACTTGTGGAATATGACTTGGTGTGTAATCAATTCCAGAGGTGTAGACAAATAATGTATAGGAGCTTGGAATGCCTCCGATGAGATGTAACGTCTTTCATCATAGTTGTACTATAGCCTGGGCTTGTACTAAACTATGTATGATGTGTATGACCGTTGGTATATATATGGCAGTTTTATATTACCATGACATACGGATGAACATCTCTGCATTCCGTGTTATCCATTACATTCTGCACTTCCTTGCTAAGTTGAGCCATCCTTATCTAAACCGTTGTCTTGTTTTCTCCTAGGATGGTTAACACCCGCAGCAACCCTACTGCCCCGGAGCAGGGGGAAGCCAGTGCAGCTAGGGGTGAAAATCTGCCTCACCCGCCTTCTCTGGCCGAAGTGATGCTGGAGGCGGAAAGAAACAAGCGTGAGACTAACCGCCTGCTGGAGCGGATTGAGTAGAACACTGCACGCCACCCGCGAAATGACTTGGTGTCAATCAATGACTTTATCAAGCTGTACCCACCAAAGTTTAACCATTCCGTCGAGCCCCTCGCACTACTAGGAAAAGGCCTACTAATGGCGCACTGGTTTTGCCTACTAATGGCGCATTACCAGTGCGCCATTAGTAGCACGCCACTAGTATATCTTACTAATGGCGCACCACAGGTGCGCCATTAGTATCTGGTATACGAATGGCGCACCAACTAGTGCTCCATTAGTATGTAACAACATGCGCCATTAGTGTGCCTCCCGGGGGGCCATACGTAAGCATGGCTTTGTCATACTAATGGCGCATTCTCTGTTGATGCGCCATTAGTATCCTTTGGCATACTAATGGCGCACCTGGTGGTGATGCGCCATTAGTATGAATATTTGTTTTTTTTGTTTTTTCCTTTTCTGATTTTTGCGCAGGTTACAAAATATATTATTAGACAGAATATAAAATATATTATTAGACAGAATATAGACAGTAGCACACAGCAACATCAGATTCATCGAATACAATAGAAGATTAGTCTCAGAATACAATTCATCATATTAGTCTCCGAATACAATTCATCGTATTAGTCTCCGAATTCAAAAGACCGAACAAAGATAAAACATTACAAGTCTCAAGACCGCGAGTATCGAGTTGGTATTCACATTACAAGTCGATATCGATCATCTAAACTACCATCACATAGAAGAGAGCTGTGGTCATCACGATGAGCATCATCACGATCAAACTGGTCTTCATCCGGTTCCTCCAACGCTCCCTCCTCTCTCCCGCTAGATAGCGGGCGTATCTAGATTCGGCCTCCGCCCTAGTGGTGTACCCTTTGTAACTATTACCGCTGAAACGGTGAACCTGTCTCCGACACTCCTCCCAGTCGTCGTAGACTCAGGGAACCTTACCCTTGTACGCGACATACGACGACATCTCTATGCACAAGCCAAACAACAGACAATACATAAGCAATATGTAAGTATGCAACAAAAGGATCGGAAGAGAAAAGCAAGACATTAATAGCACGATTCATGGTCCTACTAATAAATAGCATCGATTACATCTAAGTTGAACGACTGTCCAAACCAAAGAGACATACGAATTCATTAAAGTATAATTACAACATGAGCCAATCAATGTTTCAGAACTACACATCACTACTTTTGACTCGACTCATCAGACAGGAACGTGGATGAAGCCGCCGTCTATCGTGATGGTCATGAAATCGCGGTTGTTGTCACCCTGCATTTGTAGCATTTCATCTATCTCACTGTTGGACGGTTGATATCTAAGGAAGAACTGCCCCGAGGTATGAAGGACATCTTGATGGATGATGTCCGCAAACTTTGACTGGATGCGAAAGAATTCTTGTCTGAGGTCCGCATCCTGGACTGCTGACAAGCTCGTGGCCCAATCTTTGAGATTATATGGTAGCAGAAGTTGATGATGGTCCCATACGATCGCCCGCATGTGATGGAGGGCGTAGTAGGCATCATTCTGACCGCCAGGCGGCTGCTTGACGCAGCAGAACTTCGTATTGTGTGAGAACATGTGCTTGCCGTACTTACGAACTGCCCTGGTGAAGGTGCCTCCAGATTTGGCGTAGGCGGGGAGAACATCATCAAGAACTTTCTTGACATTTGTGTAGTCTATCTTGGAGTTACGGTTCGGGTCTAAATACGTGGCCATGGAATATTTCGGGCTTAAGAGGATGAGTGTGCAATGTGTGTCACTGCACAGAACACGGAATGTTAGAAAAAAAGAACGATCGAAATCTAAGAAATCATATGTTACGGGGCGGTTAAGGGATGACTTACTCGGGAAAGTAAGCCACAAGGAAGTTATCCTTATCTGGGTTTGCCAGAATGACGCCTTCGAGGTGTGAACTCGCAACTTGGCGGTCCCCAGCGCTGCTCAAGTGCTTGGCACACATGTAGAAGGGGTCGACTATCACGATGTCCGGGGTCTTGTCTCTAATGATCCACATCTCCATACTTAGCGAAAACATCCGAATGAAGGTGTAGTGCAGCGGATGAAGGTTAAACATAGCAAAAATGTCATCAAACCGCAGGACGATCGTACCCCCGATGTCACCATCCACAAAGCCCTTGCCCTCTGGCACCTTGGCCACGAAAACCGGGTATGCCACATCCTTCTCTCTAAGACGCCGCTTCTCCAAAGAAAGAACACTGTCGTGCAGACTCCGCATAGCACCGGTTGTAGCATTCAGCATATTTGGCGGTAGCATCGCCCTACCCGCCACATGCACCCTCCTCGAGATATCCTTAGGTGAAGGTGGCCCGTCCTGAGCACGGATCAAACTCGATGCCGGCTGGCTCGCACCGGCGCCCTTGTTAGTCTTTCATTTCCGTCCCTTCTTCTTGATCTCCTGTAATGGGACCGAGTTCTGCTCACAGACTGCCTTCTTGAGCGTGTTGGGGCTGATAATATTTCGCACCTCAGCTATCTGAGGCTCGGTGAAGGCGGGAGCTAGAGGAGTGTCCTGAGAACTGAACGCCAGACGACGCCTGTTGCAATTGGATTTCTCTGCCGTACCAGCTAGATCGCGGTCGTCTTGGTTGGGTTCTTGAGAAAGAGGCCCGCAGAACTCGTCAGCGTACCCATGTTCGGCAAAGTACTTATCAACTTTGGTAAATGTACCGTCGTCGTTGTCGTTGCCGTCCGGATCCTGTGCCATAGGGCTGTCCGGATCCTGTGCCATAGGGATGTCCGGCAGGTCCGGTAGCGTTGCGGCGTTCTTGCCATGGCTTGGCACCGGCACGACTGGCGGTCTTGTCTGTGGGGTGGTGTCCCCCGCCCCAAACGAATCTGGCTCTTTGGCCAAAGCAGGGGCCAGTTTACGCAGGTGCTAAGGGTCATCTCATCTTCTTCGTTGGCCCCAGCGGGTCGAATCGGAGGTAACAGCTCATCGCAGCCTGGCAGCACCCGAACCACTTCAACCCTATACATTGTGGGTGGCATCGGATTACCGTGGAACATGGGGTTGCCCGGTTGAACGATTCTGCCCTTGGCGACATCGACCAACTCGGCGCCCACGAAATGCAGAAGAGTGCAAGGAACATCGGCGGTGCCCTGCGAAAACATGTACAGGGCGTCAGGGATGCCCAGTCAAAGGCAAGGAGATGAAGTCATCGGCCGAGAGGCTTGGTTACCGTGATGCCGTCGAGCTCGGCTAATGTCGAGGCACCGCCAACGGCGGGCGTGCAACTGACGGAGGGGGCACTTGCTGGCGAGGTGCCGGCCGGTGTACACCCGGGTGCATTAAGCTCCAATGCCCCTGCCGGCGTCGGAGACACGAATACCGCCTCCGCCGGAGACACCAATGGCGCCGCCACCGGAGACACCAATGGTGCCGCCGAAGACACCAATGGCGCCGCCTGCACGCTGTGCGAGTTGCTGGCCGTGAAGCTGGGAATCGGGGGAGGCCCCTGTTGGCCGCCCGCAATCCACGTCGTCAGCCCATGAATCAACGTAGGCACCATGGAGTTGAGCGTCTTTCCAAGTTGTTGTTGCACTTGCTCTTGGACAAGCTCCGGAATCCGCGCCACTTGTTCCTTGAGTTCTTCAACCTCGCGCGTCTGGCTTTCCGAGCTGGTCTTTTTCTCCTTCCGCACACCAGCGGTATAGTATGATCCCCATTTTGTGGACAAGCCTTTGCCGGCCACACCATCTCCTAATCACTTGGCACTAATCACTTGGCTCTATTGCCACCTATGGTTTAATGCAGCGAGAATAAAGGGGCAGTTGATCCTACTTAACTAAGTACTAGGATACCCCGGCCCATGCATTAGTAGTAAGTACCTCATATGTCCGATTTTTAGCAAAGTCATGCTAAAATTCACGGAAAATTTCAGCATGACCTTTGCTGAAAATATGACATATGGAGTACCCGAATTTGCCGGAACGGAAGTTAATCGACATTCCGGCAAACTCAAGGGCCTCTCGGGGTACCTACAAAATCATCACGACACAATGGTCGGAGACAAAACCCAGCCACAGACCATATGGTCCTCTGCTTTCATATGGACAAAAATCAGAGGGTGCAGATAACTCTAAATGGATCAGAAGGTGCAGATGCATTTGTAAAAAAAACTATGCATTTGCAGTAGCTTTGTTCTGATTATGACACCATTCTGTTAAGAAGGAAAAATAACATTATCATCCCAATTCATGGTTGACCAGTTCAGAACTAATGCACATTGACCACATAATATTATTTTGCAACCACTCAGTTTGTCCTTGACTGGGACACTTGAAGCACAAAACAACTAATGCAGAGCTAGGTCTACTTTGGTTCTGATGCATAGGTCTACTCTGGTGCATATGTGGGGTTTTTTACTTAGAAAATACAAAACTTCTATTATTGTTTTTATTTTTAACCAGAGCCTAACCACCTCTACAGTTTAAAAACTAATTCAGATAATCACTAATCAAGAAGATTGGTGATACATATGATGGAATTGTCAGTTTAGTGTTCCACTATGATGCATTGGTTCACCTGTGATTTCCTGATGGCACTGGCCATACCTTTGGTCATTTTCGTTGTAAATATTCTAGAGTTTGACTGCAACGATGCTTAAACACCAAGCTATTATCTTACTGATCTTGTACATATCTCCAAGTCTCTTGGGATCTTGTCCAATATTTTCTAAATGAGGCGATAGCTAAGGAAAACTAGTTCAGGCTTCTTGCTCCAGCTGGCAAAAAAGTTAATGTAGAACTCTATTTTTTTCTTAGCTGGCACAAGTTTGTCTAGTGTGAACCTCAACTAATAAAGTTGTTGTGTGTTAGGACCATACACTAGAAAGCCTCACTGTCTGGCTTTCAAACTGTTAACCTGTTGTACTGTAAGTATAAAAGATAACAAACTAACATATGGAGATTGTGAGAGAACCTAGAAAAATGCACTCCTCTTATAGTGATGCACAAACTAGAAACTGTATACCAAACACACAAATAGAAACCCAGCTCCGGGAACTAGAGTAGCATATTCAGTAAATCAACTTGTAGTGGGAAGTACAGCAAGTTAAATCAAGTAGTCAAAGACAATAGGATTAGTGTACTGAACCACAGAGTAGAGGTGGAGCGGAGACCGGAGTTGAGGTGGCCGGAGTTGAGGAAGACGACGGCGACCCGAGGAAGAGGACGAGGTGGATCTGGTGCTGTGCGGCTCCTCGGCGATGGCGGATCCGGTGCAGTCCCCCTCCTGGATCGGCTGCGATGCGAACAAGGACACTGTTACTGCTCTGCTCTGCTCTATGTAGCAAATCGACAGTAGCCAAGAACAGACCTTCCCAGCGGCGAGGTCCTGATGCGCAGCGCCGACGAGATGGCGGACCCGGCCTTGCTCTGCAGCCACGGCAGGAAAGCACCGTCCTCCTTCACCTGCGGGGCGGCAAATTTGATTCCATCGACATTCAGCAAAGGGGCGGGAGGGACAGGGGGATTTCTTCCTCTCTTTCTTTGCTTGCGGTGAACCCTAGCTAGCCCAGATAGCTCACCTTGGGGATGGCTGCGAGGGGAGCCGGAGCGGGTGTGGAGCGGGCGCGGGGGTCGTTGGAGCGGGCCGGGGCCGGCAACGGTGGCGGCGGCTAGGAACCCTAGCTATCGCGCTCGGGAGGGAGGTTGACGCAGGCAGGGCCGTGGGGGGAGGGGGACGGCGAGGGCGCGGGCGCGGGCGAAGGGGTGACGGTGAGGGAGGTGGTCGGGTGCGGCGGGGGAAGTGAGCACGGCCGGGGACGGCGAGCACGGGGGAAGTGGTGGGCGGTGGTGGTCAGGCGCGGGTGAGACGAGGCAGGGGAGGGATTAGAGAGAAATGGAGATTGGGGATTTTAGTGTGGGGGGAGGCTTAGCAATGGCGCACCACCCAGGGGAGCGCCATAAGTACATCCATAGCAATGGCGCACCACCGAGGGGTGCGCCATAAGTAATTTAATCTAGCCTAACTTGTCAGGTTATATACAAACTAACCCTATCTACAACAGACCCTGCCCACTAGCCCGATTGGTCAATACGCAGCACACACCAGGAGGTCCTGGGTTCGATTCCCAGGCTCCCCAATATTTTTTTATTCATTTTAAATCCGTTTTGATATTTATTTGTGTTTAAATATATTCAAACTTGTTTAAATCATAACCGTATTTTTTTATAAAAACAGTAATAACCCCCCCAGGGGTGTGGGGGGCCGGGTGCTTGTCGGCGGCGGTGGAGCGGGGGAGGGTTGCGGTGGGTCGTCGGCGGCGGTGGAGCTAGCTAGCGGGGGAGGGTGCGGGTGGGATCGAGATGAAGATGGAGGGGGAATCGAGATCAAGATGGAGGGGGATCGAGATCAAGTGTCCTCATGAATTCAAAAAGTGCCCATGAAATTTAAAAATATTCATGATATCAAAAAGTGCCCATGAAATACAATCGAGAAATGAAGGCTACAATTTAAATACAATCGATCTTAGCTAGCTATTTGTTCACAATCTTCTTGCCCTTCTTTTTCGCAAATGGAGTTCTTCTGTGGAACGGATGTCCTTTAGGTAGTGTGGTCCTGCTTCTTCTTGTGGTGTATGCTGCTACTTCATCGTCGTCGTCATGTTCGATCTTCGGGTCACCATACTTGTCGAAGTCTTGCTCATTGGCTACTCCATCCATTCCGATGATCTTCCTTTTGCCTCTCCTCATGACAACACGACTGGGCTTTGACGGATCGGTAATGAAGAAGCATTGGTCCACTTGTGAAGCCAGTACCCATGGCTCATTTTTCGCGGTGACGTTTGCGCCCGCGGTCTTGGATTTGGCTTCGGGTATAACCATGGTGGTGAAATACCGGTCTTCTTTTAGGACGCTCTTGGCCCATCTGACACGGAACATCGGGACCTTCTCTCCAGCGTAGCTCAGCTCCCAGATCTCCTCGATCCTTCCGTAGTATCTATCCTTGTCGTTACCGGTGTAGGATTCCATCGTTACCCCGGAGTTCTGATAACCATCGCTCTTCATGTCCTTGTCCTCGGTGTAGAATGTGTAGCCGTTGATATCGTACGCCTCATAGGTCATCAGGTTGTGCTCGGCGTCCTGTGACAAGGCGAATATGAGTTGTTCTTCCACGGAAGAATCCTCATGTAAAGGGTACGACAGAAGCTTCTGCTTGAACCAACGCGTGAAACATGAGTTGTGCTCTTTGAGTATATCTTCGTCCGTCCTCTGTTGGCCTCGGTCATTGTACGTCTTCTCAATAAAGGTTTTGTGCTCTACCACCCAAGGATCGACCATGTCTATGTGTTGTAGCGCGACTAGGTTTGCTCTTTCAAAGTCGGCGAGTCGACCCTCGAAGTCGACATGCATTTCGCGGCGACCCTCACGGTGACCCCATCCAGCGAGCCTGCCGAGGTACCTGTTGACGAGCAGACCAACGGGGTTCTCGATGCCTAGATAATTTGTGCAGTAGGAGATGCACTCTTCGGTCAGAAAGCCCCTGGCTATACTTCCCTCTGGACGTGACATGTTGCGAACATATCCTTTGATGACACCATTCATCCTTTTGAACGGCATCATGCTGTGCAGGAACGTTGGCCCGAGTTGGATGATATCCTCCACGATATGGACCGACAGATGCACCATAACGTCGAAGAATGCGGGCAAGAAGTACATCTCAAGCTCGCATAGTATCACCACGATCTCTTCCTGTAGCCTTCTGAGTTGCCTCACGCCAATCGACTTCCGAGAGACGACGTCGAAAAAGTTGCATAGGACAAATAGCGTTTCACGGACGTGCGTGTCCATGATCCCACGGATTGCAACTGGAAGTATCTACGTCATCAGCACGTGACAGTCGTGAGACTTCATCCTACTGAACTTCTGCTTCGCTGGGTCTAGGTATCTGCTTATCTTCCCCGCGTAACCGTAAGGAATTTTTACTCCTAGGAGGCAGGTGAAAAACTGCTCGATCTCCTCCTAACTTAGAGTGATGCACGCGGGAGGGTAGTCATTTCCGGTCTTCTTGGCCTTTTTGCCTTTGCGTCGACTTTCTGTGTCTTGCTTCGCCTCATCATCATCATCATCATCATCATCATCATCATTAGCGTGAAGCTCCTGCCTGATACCCATTGATTTCAAGTCTGCCCTTGCTTTCGGCCCATCTTTGGTCCTCTCTGGCATGTTGAGCAGGGTACCAAGCAGACTCTCGCACACGTTCTTCGTGATATGCATGACATCAAGGCTGTGAGGCACACGTCGGATCTTCCAGTATGGCAAGTCCCAGAAAACAGACCTCGTTTTCCATACCTTCAGCAGCGGCTCTGGCGCCTTTCGCTTCTTTCCCAGCTCTGGCGCCTTTTGCTTCTTTCCCGGCAGTGGGCAGTCTTTCCAATTTTTCAACAGCTCGTCTATTTCCTCGCCGCTCCTCGTACACGGGCGTTTTCGGGGTTCGGTTTCACCATCGAACAGATCCTTGCGTTTCCTCCACGAGTCATCATCGCGAGGCCACCTTTGATGTCCCATGAACACGGTTTTCAAAGACCCGGGATCTCTATCTAGCTGGCGATACGTTGTATCATCCTTGCACCTTACGCATCCAGAAAATCCATGGAGTACCTTCCCCGCGAGATATCTGTAACCGAGATAGTCGTGCACCGTCATGAGCAGTGCGGCTCTCATAGGGAAATATTCTTTCTCTGTGGCGTCCCACGTATTGGCTGGCGTTTTCCACAGTGTGTCTAGCTCCTCCTTCAGCAGCCCCAGATACAGATTGATGTCGTTCCCTGGTTGTTTCGGCCCTTCAATTAGCATACTCATGTGAATGTACTTACTCTTCATGCACAACCAGGGGGAAGGTTGTACATCCACACAAACACATGCCAGGTGCTATGTGTGCTTCTCTGGCTACCAAACGGATTGACTCCATCGGTGCTTGCGCCCAGCACCATGTTCCTTGGATCCTTCCCAAATTCTGAGTATTCGAAGTTCAACGCTTGCGACTGGCTCGCATCCTTAGGGTGACTCAGCTTCTTCTCCTCCCTATCCGCGTGCCAACGCAGGAGCTTTCCTACCTTAGGGTCCGTGAAATACCGTTACAGACGAGGAGTGATTGGAAAGTACCACACCGATTTTCGAGGAGCTTTCTTCCTCTTCTTGTATCGAGTGACGCCGCACACCGGACATATGGTAGACTCAGCGTGCTCGTCCCGATAAATGACACAATTGTTAATGCACACATGGTATTTCACATGCGGTAAATCCAGAGGACACATGATTTTCTTCGCCTCCTCGAAACTGGTCGGGCACTTGTTCCCCTTGGGAAGACGTTCATGCCAGAATGACATGTTCTCGTCGAAGCATGCGTCGGTCATTTTGTGTTTTACCTTCGTCTCCAGAGCCATGAGCGTTACTTTCAGGTGGGTATCCTCGGGCCTGCATCCTTCATACAATGGAGTAACCGCGTCTATCTCCAGTTGATCTAGCTTGGCTTTCTCTCGGGCGGCAGCTCTTGCGTTATCCGTCTGCTTGAGAAGCAGCTCTTGAATATGAGGGTCCTGCACCCAGCCTCCATCGTTGTCTGCTCCGACATCTTCATCTTCATGATCATGCCCTTCGTCTTGATCTTCCTCATCATCATGTATGACATCTTCTACATGATGACTGTGTACAGCATCACCATCGTGATCATGTCCTGGAGATTCTTCGTCTTCTCGCCCGCCCTGGCCGCGGTGGTACTTGTCTTGTTGCCCTTCCTCATTTCTTGCCCGGCCCCGGCCATGGACGACTTCATAGTCATCTTCATCACCTTGCCACCGATAGCCATCCATGAAACCACGCAAGAGCAGGTGGTCCCGCACCTGCCCGGAATCCGGGTCCGCAATAAGGCTCTTCAGCTTGCATCTTCGACACGGACATCTATCTCCGTCTCGTTCTTTTGAAGCATCTCGGCCTTCGCGGAGCTCAAAAACCTATTCACGATGCCTTCAGTCATCGTGCGGACCATGTTCGCCTGAGGGGTAGAGCAAAACGATATTTTAGAACCAAGAAAATTTTTGGCATGACCTTCCCTAAAAATAGGACCAAAAAGAATGCATAGTGCCAAAATTCTCGCCAAAACGGAAATGAATCAAAACATTCCAGCAAAATATTGGCAACTATCGCATTTCAAATACCGGTACCTTCAAACACAAACATATATGCAACACCACAAACACATGCAACACCACAAACATACATAGATCTAGCTAGGCCACAAAAAGTGCATGTGCACGTTGTTGGAGCGAGCTAGGGAGAAAAAAAGTAGATCTACATCATGAAGATAGCTTTCCCCTTACTAATTATCAAAAAAGGTAATTTCACCACTTAATTTTGATGAATCTATGGTGGAAATGAGGTGAGGAGGAGGAGGCAGCCGAAAGCTTGGAGAAGGAGGTGGAGGGAATGAAGTGGGGAAACTGAGTGGGTAGGTGTGGGGCTGTCCAAAATATCTTGTTGGGGTCCCAGGTTACTAATGGCGTACCACAAGGAAATGCGCCATTAGTAACCCTGGTTACTAATGGCGCACCCGTAGGTGGTGCGCCATTAGAAGTTTTGCAAAAAAGTAAAAAATATAAATATATATACTAATGGCGCACCGTGTAACAGTGTGCCATTACTAGTTTAAACTAGTAATGGCGCACTGTGAAACGGTGCGCCATTAGTAGTTTTGCAAAAAAAAAGAATAAGAAAAAAATTACAGTAATGGCGCACTCTCTGCCTGGTGCGCCATTACTAGTTAGAAGTAGTAATGGCGCATTGTCAACCTGATGCGCCATTAGTATGTATGGAAAAATGGAAAAAAAATAATACTAGTGGCGCACCCTGTTTCTGGTGCGCCATTAGTGTCTTCCACACTAATGGCGCATCACCAACAGGTGCGCCATTAGTATATAGTAGTGGCGCACTACTTCCCTGGTGCGCCATTAGTATCAATCCTATCTATAGCCCTTTTCCTAGTAGTGTCAACGCGGATGACTGGCTTCGCAGCATCACCCACAAGCTACGTTCTACCAACGTAGCCGAAGCCGACAAGGTTACTTACGCTGCCTACCATCTCGAAGGCCCTGCTAGCCTCTGGTGGGAAAATTTTGAAGCTATGTGCCCGGTCGGCCAAATCACTACTTGGGCTGAATTTAGTGAGGCTTTTCGTGAGCATCACATTCCGGAAGGTCTCATGGATCGCAAGAGGGAGGAGTTCTGCAATTTCACCCAAGGAAGACTGACTGTGGATGCATATAGTCGTGAATTTGGGAATCTGGCACGCTATGCCCCTGAAGAGGTATCTACTGACGCTAAGAAGCAGGCAAGGTTCCGCAAGGGACTTAGCCCTAAGCTTCGCCGCAATCTTCGTCTACACGAGTGCACCTCCTTTCAGAAGTTGGTCAATAAAGCCATCAGTGCTGAGACAGGCCAGACTGATTATGACGCTTCACGCAAGCACTCCCGTGATTTTGGCTCTTCATCCGGCTCTGGAGCTCAGAAGCGCCGGGTGTGGATCCCAAGCACGGCACTGCCACCCAGGTTCATCCCGAGGCCATCCTTTGAGCCGCCTCGTCCCAACCAGCAATTTGCACCGCCCAAGCCCTATGGTGGCCCCGCTGCTAACGCTGCTCCATGTCCCAATGTGGTGACTTGTTTCAAGTGTGGAGAGCCGGGTCACTATAGCCGAGAGTGTCCCCAGAACAACAACCCCAATCAAACTGGAAAGTCTGTTGGCCGTTGTAAGCCCGTGGGAAAGACATTCTACGCCAAGCCGGTCACTACTGCCCGTGGCCATGTCAACTATGTTTCAGTCGAGGAGGCTCATGAGGATCCCAACGTCGTCCTTGGTACGCTCCTTGTTAACTGCCATCCGGCATCTGTTCTTTTTGATACTAGAGCATCTCATTCATTCATATCCGAGAACTATGCTCGATTGCATAACACGACATTCTGTGACATGCCCACTTCTATGGTAATTCAAACTCTGGGTTCCAAATGGCAAACTTCTAGAGTAAGCCATGGAAACGAAATTCTTGTCGATAGACTTGTCTTCCTTGCATCCTTAATAGCTCTCAAGTCCTCGGACATAAACATCATTTTGGGTATGGACTGGATGTCAGCTCATTATGCTAAAATTGATTGTGCCACTAGAACCGTTCAACTTACTCACCCATCGAGCAAGACAGTCAATGTCTTAACTCGAGTGGCCAAGCGCCAGCTTTACTCCTTAAATGCCAACCCCCTTCTAGACCTTGAAGATGTTCCGGTAGTACAAGACTTTCCGGATGTCTTTCCAGAAGAACTGCCAGGTGTTCCACCTGACAGGGATGTCGAGTTTGTGATAGACCTTGTTCCAGGAACCGTTCCAATTTCTAGAAGACCCTACAAGATGGCACCCTTAGAACTAGCCGAGCTTAAGAACCAACTCGATGAGTCCTTGAAAAAGGGTTTCATCCGTCCTAGTTCCTCTCCTTGGGCTTGCCCCGTCCTCTTCCTCAAGAAGAAGGATGGAACGGATCGAATGGTTGTGGATTACCGACCTGTCAATTTGATCACCATCAAGAACAAATACCCGCTTCCTAGGATCAACGATCTGTATGATCAGCTCGCTGGATCCTCAGTCTTTTCCAAGATGGATTTGAGGTTGGGCTACCATCAAATCAAAATCAGAAACGGGGACATTCCCAAAACGGCCTTTGTTACTCGTTATGGCCAATACGAGTACACCGTTATGTCCTTCGGTTTAACCAATGCCCCAGCTACCTTCTCTCGGTTAATGAACTCGATCTTCATGGAGTATTTGGATAAATTCGTCGTAGTATACCTCGATGACATACTCATCTACTCCAAGAACGAAGAGGAACATGCCGAACATCTAAGGCTGGTATAGATGAAACTTTGAGAGCATCGCCTTTATGCCAAATTCTCCAAGTGTGAATTTTGGTTGCCAGAAGTGACCTATCTAGGCCATGTAATCTCTGGCAAGGGTATTGCTGTCAATCCCGAGCGAGTTCAAGCCGTCCTTGATTGGACTCCACCCGAGACGGTCAAGCAAGTTCGGAGCTTCCTGGGCTTAGCAAGCTATTGCCGCTGCTTCGTCAAGAATTTCTCCAAGGTTGCTAAACCTCTAACTGAACTCCTCAAGAAAGATAAAAAGTTCGAGTGGACTCCATAGTGCGAGTTCAGCTTTCAGGAACTGAAAAGACGCCTGACATCTGCTCCCGTACTGGTACCACCAGATTTCTCCAAGGACTTTATTATCTATTGCGACGCTTCATGACAAGGACTAGGTTGCATACTCATGCAAGATCGTCAGGTAATTGCCTATGCTTCACGGAAATTACATCCACATGAGGAAAATTATCCCACACATGATCTTGAGCTTGCAGCTGTAGTCCATGCACTTAAAACTTGGCGACATTACCTTCTCGGTAATCGTTGCGAGATCTTCACCGATCACCAAAGTTTGAAATATATCTTCACCCAACCAGATTTGAATCTCAGGCAAAGATGTTGGGTCGAGTTGATCTCGGATTACGACTTAGGAATAACTTACACCCCGGGCAAAGCCAATGTCATGGCTGATGCGCTAAGCCGTAAGTCCTATTGTAACAACCTGATGTTACAACAAAGTCAACCACTTCTCCATGAGGAATTTCGTAAGCTTAATCTTCACATTGTTCCTCGAGGATTCCTATCTACCCTGGTGGCGAAACCTACTCTTACAGATCAGATCATCAAGGCACAGAAGGTAGATCCGGGAATCTCCCATATTAAGAGAAACATTAAGAAAGGAGTCGTGAATTGTTTCTCCATTGATGATCAAGGTGTCGTATACTTTGGAAATCGCCTAGTGGTTCCAAAGGCATGAAACTTGAGGCGGCTGATCCTTAAGGAAGCTCATGAATCCCCTCTCACCATTCATCCCGGTAGTACTAAAATGTATCAAGACCTACACCAGAGGTTTTGGTGGACTAGGATGAAGAGAGAAATCGCTCAATACATTTCTAATTGCGATGTTTGTCGTCGTGTTAAAGCAGAGCATCAAAGGCCTGCTGGCACCCTTCAACCTTTGGCTATTCCCGAATGGAAATGGGATAAAACCAGTATGGATTTCATCACTGGGTTTCCCAGGACCAAGAGAGGGAATAATGCCATCGTCGTCGTGATCGACCGACTATCCAAAGTAGCCCACTTTCTACCTGTTCGTGAGAGTATCACCGCTAGCCAGCTAGCCGATTTATACATCTCCCGAATAGTGTCTCTTCATGGTGTTCCATTGGAAATTAACTCAGACCGTGGGAGTCTCTTCACCTCTCGATTTTGGGAAAGTTTCCAAAATGCTATGGGAACTCGTCTCTCTTTTAGTACCGCCTTACATCCTCAATCAAGTGGTCAAGTGGAGCGAGTCAATCAAATTCTGGAAGATATGCTCCGAGCTTCTGTCATCTCGTTCGGAATGAGTTGGGAGAAATGCCTTCCATTCGCGGAGTTTGCTTATAACAATAGTTATCAAACTAGCTTGGGCAAGGCTCCTTTCGAAGTTCTCTATGGACGAAAATGTCAAACGTCTCTTAACTAGTCAGAAACCGGGGAAAGACAACTCTTTGGCCCGGATATGATTCAGGAAGCAGAAGAGCAGGTTCGCATTATTCGTGAGAAATTGAAAACAGCCCAATCTCGTCAAAAGAGTCAATATGATCGTAAACATAAGCCTATGACTTATGAAGTTGGTGAGAAGGCTTACCTTCGGGTTACTCCATTAAAGGGAACCCATCGTTTTGGTATCAAAGGCAAATTGGCTCCTCGTTACATTGGACCCTTTCGCATTCTTGCCAAACGAGGAGAAGTTGCCTACCAATTGGAAGTACCTTCGCATCTGTCCAGAGTCCACGATGTCTTCCACGTTTCTCAACTCAGGCGTTGCTTCGCGGATCCTATCCGTGGAGTGGACCATGAAACGCTTGATCTACAAGATAACCTCTCATATCGGGAATATCCCGTTCGTATCCTTGATCAAGCCGAGCGTACCACTCGACGCCATAACATCAAGTTTCTCAAGGTTCAATGGTCACACCATTCCGAGAAAGAAGCCACTTGGGAAAGGGAGGATTGTCTTCGACTCGAGTACCCCACCTTCTTCCCGGAGAATCCTAAATCTCAGGACGAGATTCTTTTGAGTGGGGGTGAGTTGTCACACCCTAGATAGTTCAAGCATTAGAGTGTGCATCATGTTTAAATTCCTCTTAAATTTGAAATGGGGAAGGCAGAAACCCCCAACACCCCCTGGAAACAATTAGGGTTTACTAAAATTATTTTCAATGAACCTGAAATGCCCTTCTAAAAAGTTCACCCTCTTTGTCTTGGGTTAGAGCCTCTGGCAAAATCGGTGCACAATTTTCTAGGTCAATAGAAGGTCATTGAATTAAATCATAAGTATTTGAATTTGGGCATTTAAATGCTATAAAATAATTTAAATGCTCAAATAATTCTGGAAATAAATGTTTGCTGTTGGAAATATTCTAAACAGAGCCCACAATAATTTTCAGGATTTTTGGAAACGTTTTAATATTTTTAATAAAGCCCAACAGTTGCAGTTAAATTGAAAAAGAAAACAAATCAGAAAAAGAGAGAGAGGGAGAAGCCCACCTGGGCCTTACCTGTGCTGGCCGGCCCACCTGGCCTGTGCCAGTCGTCACCCACCTCTGCCAGTAGGCAGAGGCGTGTTGCCGGTGCGTGCTCCCGCGGCCACCTCCTGCTTCCACCTCATGTTGCCTCCTCGTCCCGATCCGAGCGCCACAGAGACGCCCAACACCTCCCTGCACTCCTACCCTCTCTCCCCCTCGTCTCCCTCACCCTTTCTCGTGATGGCCGAGTGCGATCCTCGCCGCCGTTCGCCGTAGTTGCCACCAGAGCCACCCCCTCGCCTCCCTGACGTGCCCATGAGCTCCACCTCCATTGTCTATGCCTCCCCGTCGACTCATGCAACGCCGGACGCCTCCAAGCGCCTCCCCGACGCCTCCTTCTTCCTCGGTCCGCTGAGATCGCCGACAACGCCCCGACGACGTCCGACCTCCCCCGAGCCCGCTGAGACGTGTCCTGCAACCGTCGTGAGCTGCTCTACCGATCCCCCCTCTTCTCTGCTTCGTTTGCCCGCCGTAGACGCCGCCCCCTTGCTCACCGTAGCACGCCGCCGCGCGAGCTCGACGCTGGCGTCACTCTGGTGGCCTTTTGGTCAAGCGCGGGTGCTTAACACACTTCTCGCACCTCGCAGCGCCTCGCTAGCACGTCCATTTTCCCCCTAGCTCGCTGCAGCAGCAAAATCACCAACGGCCGAGCTCCGGCCGCCGCCACGAGCTCGACTCTGGCGAGCTCGCTCCACCCCAGCTCCTCCCACTTGCCCCACTAGATGCGCGTGAGCCCCAGCTACGCGTAGGACCAAACTGCGGTCGAATTGGTCGCCTGTGCCTGATTTCCAAAGCTCTCTGCCGTCTCGGCCTCGCCGGCGGCTCAACGCCGGCGGGATTAACCCCGCTGGCCAGGGGTTTGACCCCAGTTTGACTCCGCCTGAGACACTCATAGGTGGGGCCGGCTCCTAACCTTTTCAGATTAGTTTAAATTAGAGCTAATCACTTTGTTAGAGGCTAACGACGTAGTTAACTAACCCTCTCTCACTGACATGTGGGCCCAGGGCCTAACTAACCAAGTTTAGTGCTAACTAACCACTAACTAACTCTGTTAGTTAGCCGAGAGACTGACAGAAGGGGCCCACCAGTCAGGTTTAACCTGGGCTGGCGCCTTTGACCCGCTGATGTCACAGTGACGCAGTGCTGATGCATTAATTCAATTACTGGATTTATTCTTTAATAGAAAATTCCAGAAAATAGTCAAAACTTCTAAAAATCATAGAAAATCAACCATAGCTCCAAATGCAAAGTTTTATATATGAAAAATGATCAGAAAAATTCAATCTATCCATCTGTAATGGTTTCATGCATGACAAAACAAGTTAACCTTGCTGTTTAAGCAGAATAAGGTAATGCACTAATAAGGCCATGTTTAATGAACTAATATTTGAATCTTTGATTCAAATGAGTTCATCACTTTTTGTTTTAGCTTGCATTAGTGTAACACCCCGGATGTAACTTTCCCAATTTGTACTCCAACTGTTGCCATTTCTGGCGTTAAGTTATTTTATTTTATCGGGTTTGGGTTTTTTGTCTCCGTGTGTTGTTGTTGTTGTTGTCATGCATCTCATATCATGTCATCATGTGCATTGCATTTGCATACGTGTTCATCTCATGCATTCGAGCATTTTCCCCGTTGTCCATTTTGCATTCCGGCGCTTCGTTCTCCTCCGGTGGCCATCTCTAGCTTTCTTTCGTGTGTGGGGATTAAACATTTCTGGATTGGACCGAGACTTTCCAAGCGGCCTTGGTTTACTACCGGTAGACCGCCTGTCATGTTTCGTGTCATTTGGACTTCGTTTGATACTCCAACGGTTAACCGAGGGACCGAAAAGGCCTCGTGTGTGTTGCAGCCCAACACCCCCCAATTTGGCGCAAAACCCACCAAACTCTGCTCCATGTCCTAGAGCGTTCGATCACGATCGCGTGGCCGAAAACCACACCTCATTTGGACTCTCCTAACTCCACTTATGCCGATAAATAGGACCCCCCGAATTTTGGATCTCTCCCTCTCCCCGAAACCCTAAATCCCTCTCCGCCGCGCCGGACGTGTCCGACCCGCGCCGGACGTGTCCGACCCGACGCCCGCCGCCGCCCGCAGCCAGTGGCTCGCCGCCACGTGGCATCACCACCTCGCCGCCGCCGCGGCCCAGGAGGCCCAGATCGGGCCCCCGCGAGCCCGAGCCGCCCCCGCGACTCCTCGCCTCGGTCGCCGCCGTCTCCCTCAGCTCCGTTGGGCGCCGCCGCCGCTGGCCACCATCGCCGCCGCCATCGCGGGCCACCGCCCGGCCGCCGCACGCCACTGCTCTGGCCGCCGCCTCCTCCTCCGTCCGGCCGCTCCGGCCTCCTCCGACCTCCCCGGCGCCGCCCCGGTCTTCTTCCTCTTCGACGAACCTCGACTTCTGTGCTCCGGTGAACAGTGCGTGCCGGCGAGCCTCGGGAAGCGTGCAGATCTGAGATCTGAAATTTGACGGTTGACTTTTATCCCCGTAACCCTAATTTTTGTGCTAACTTTGACCGGCTATATCTTCGCTTCCGTAGCTCCGTTTGGGACATATAGTATATCAAAATGTTCGTATCGACGAGCACATCATTTCATTCCATTGCATCATTTCCATTTGAGTTCATCCTGATGCCCGAAATGCTGTTAGAAGGAGGCTTCCTGAGTTAATTGACATATGTGTTAGTTCATCTTAGACTTTTGTCATTTTTGCCATGATTATTGTGTGCATGATATGCCTGTGAGTCCTTCATATGTTTTGTTAAGCATCTTGTTATATTTCCAGAGGTGCAACCCATGCATTTTTAGGATGTGTGTGGTGACTTGTGCAAGCTTGCAAAGTGAGGCACCCGGTAAATCTGTTTTCAGGGACTTTGTAGTTTCACTAAGTCTGGGATTGTTTAGTTCATGATGCCATATGTTCTTGCTGTTTCCTAGTAATCTGTGCCTCTTTTGAGGATGATCAGTAAGGGAGTTTTGTTAATCTTGTAGCCCTCTATCCATCCATGTCTTTGTTTGCAATTATGGAGCAACCTAGCTTGAGTCAATCGAACTCTACTTTTGCTTCGTTGTGAATCTAGGCAGATCGCCAACTTGTTTGCGATTTTGCCGATGTTATTGTAGTGGATGCGTGCATGCTATGCCTTTGTTCTTGCCATTTCTAGCTTGTATTTTGTGCCTTCTTATGGGATGTATGCTTGCCTTGCCATGACTTGCACCGTAGTGAGTGCATCGAGCTCGTTTACATGCCTTCTTGAGTAATATTTTAGCATGTCTCAGTTTTCACTAAGTCTGAAAACTGATTATGTTTTTGCTATGTTCGTGTGCTTGTTAGTATATTTTGTGATCCCTTTTGGCTCAAGGTCACTAAGGGACTTTTGTTAAGCTTGTTGAGTAGCTCCATGCCATGTCTTTCTTTGTCATGTTCAGGTCCTGTAGCATGTTGTTTTGTTGCTACGAAGAGGGCTATATGATCTGAAATTCCAGATAAGTGTTAATTTCACTAAGTCTGAGATCTGTTTTACCATTTGCGTTTTTGCCATGCTTGTGTGAACTTGTTAATGGATGATTTGGACGTAGCTCAGTGCTAGACTTTTGTTAAGCAACTTGAATGCTTCCCTGCCATGTATTTTGATGCCATGTTTGGTGCCTGTAGCATGTTCATCTCATTGCATTTAGATGCCTACTTGCTGTAAATCGCAGACCGGTGTCATATTTGAATCGCTTGCCATTTCCAAACCGTAACTCTGATTCCGGCGTTCTTTATATTGTTTTCTAGCGATTTCATCTCATCTTTCTAGTGGCAACTTTGGAATTCTAATTTGAGGCCAGGTTCATGCATTTCCTGTCATATCTGGCATTTTGCATCCCGCATCACATCCCGCATAGCATGCCATCATTGCATCTTTTTGTTTGAGTTTGCACGTGGTTGATTGTATCCTTGTTGCTTGTTTGTCTTGTTTGGGTAGAGCCGGGAGACGAGTTCGCTAACGAGGAGCCCGTTGAGTTTGCTTGTGAGGATCCAGTCAACTCTGACAACTTTGCAGGCAAGATGATCATACCCTCGAAATCACTAGTATCTTTGCTATGCTAGTTTGCTCGCTCTTTTGCTATGCCATAACTACGATGCCTACCACTTGCTTGCAAGCCTCCCAAATTGCCATGTCAAACTTCTAACCCACCATTGTCCTAGCAAACCGTTGATTGGCTATGTTACCGCTTTGCTCAGCCCCTCTTATAGCGTTGCTAGTTGGATGTGAGATTGGAGGCCGTTCCTTGTTGGAACATCTTTTATTTAATTGTTGGGATATCATTATATTGCCATGTTATCTTAAATGCATCTATATACTTGGTAAAGGGTGGAAGGCTCGGCCTCTCGCCTAGTGTTTTGTTCCACTCTTGCCGCCCTAGTTTCCATCATATCGGTGTTATGTTCCTGGATTTTGCGTTCCTTACGCGGTTGGGTTATAATGGGAACCCCTTGATAGTTCGCCTTGATTAAAGCTTTTCCAGCAATGCCCGACCTTGGTTTTACCATTCGCCACCTAGCCTCTTTTTCCCTTGGGTTACCGGAGCCCAAGGGTCATCTTATTTTAACCCCCCCCCCCTCGGGCCAGTGCTCCCTCTGAGTGTTGGTCCGAACTGAGCTGCCTGCGGGGCCACCTCGGGGAAACTTGAGAACTGGGTTGGTTTTACTCGTAACTAGTCTCATCTGAGTGTGCCCTGAGAACGAGATATGTGCAGCTCCTATCGGGATTTGTCGGCACATTCGGGCGGTGTTGCTGGTCTTGTTTTAACCTGTCGAAGTGTCTTGAATTACCGAGATGCCGAGTCTGATCGGAACGTCTTGGGAGGAGGTCTATTCCTTCGTTGACCGTGAGAGCTTGTCATGGGCTAAGTTGGGACTCCCCTGCAGGGATTGAACTTTCGAAAGCCGTGCCCGCGGTTATGGGCAGATGGGAATTTGTTAATGTCCGATTGTAGATAACTTGAACCTTAATTTAATTAAAATGAATCAACTGAGTGTGTTACCGTGATGGCCTATTCTCGGCGGAGTCCGGGAAGTGGACACGGTGTTGGAGTAATGTTTTGCGCAGGTTGCTCTCTAGTTTCTTGCTCGTGCCTTGCCTCCTCTTCTCGCTCTCCTTTGCGAATAAGTTAGCCACCATAATTGCTAGTCGCTTGCTGCAGTTCCACATATATTTACCCTGTCATACCTTTAAGATTAAATAGTCTTGATCGCGAGGGTGCGAGATTGCTGAGTCCCTCTGGCTCACAGATTACTATCACACCAGATGCAGGGCCTGATGATTCCACTCCCGGAGACGCGTACGAGCTCAAGTGGGAGTTCGACGAGGACTCTCAACGATACTATGTTTCCTTTCCCGATGATCAGTAGTGGTGCCCAGTTGGGGGTGAATGGGACCGTGTCGCATGTTGGGTTCTCTTTTATTTTGGCACCGTAGTCGGGCCATGAGTGTTTGAATGATGTAATGTTATTTATGTACTTGATTGACTTGGCGAGTGTAAGCCAACTATGTTACCTCCCCTTTATTATTTACATTACATGGGATGTGGTGAAGATTGCCTAACTTGCGACATATGCCTTCAATGCGATTATGTCTCTAAGTCGTGCCTCGACACGTGGGAGCTATAGTCGCATCGAGGGTGTTACAAGTTGGTAATCAGAGCCTTCCCCGACCTTAGGAGCCCCATTGCTTGATCGTTTTTAGCGGCCGAGTTGTGTCTAGAAAAATGTTTTGAGTCATTTAGGAATTATATATCGGAGAGATTAGGAATTGTTTTTACTTCCCAGTCTCCTCATCGCTCTGGTAAGGCATCCTGACGTAGAGTTTTGACTCTTCTCTTCTCAAATTTCACTAAAAAATTTTTAGGATCACGCGGGTATCTTGGAATCGTTCTGATGGTTTTATGATGAGAACATTGACTTGGTGCCTCCTGTCAGGGGTTTAGTGGAAGTGTCCCGGGGAGTTGAGCTCTGAGGTGTTGTCATCATAATTTTATCGTTGCAGTTCTGGAATACCTGAGTTTAGTACGCCGACATCGAAAATCTCTTTTATGCAGTTCGTTGGTGAGATAACCTCGACGCCACCCAGTACTGGGGCGGGAGTTCGGGAGTATCGCCATAACTTGTATAACGGATGCTTTTCGAAGGTTGAGGTAGATGGTTTCCGAAGGTTTCTTGGTTATGTGTTGAAGGATGGATACAGCTGGATGTAGGATTTGCTAGTTTGGGTGAGATATTATGCTTCCCCTGTATCCCCAACACCTGATTGCATAACCAGAAAGGTTCGGGAGTTTCATAGGTGTGAATTCTAGTAGCTCTAGTTCTTCTTCCACGGATATTGGTTTGAGATTGGGATTTCTTACTGATTATTCGTTCTTGATCCGTACCTTGTTGATTTATTTCTCTACCTTAATTCTACGTGGCTTCTCAATTTATGGATATGTGACCATTTCAAGAGGAATGCATTCGTTCATTTTGTTCGGATGTGAAGACTATATGTTGCAATTTTCATTCCGTTGGATTCAGCTTCAATATTTATCTGTCAATGTGCTAATGGTGGTCAACCTCTTCAGGATGGCTCCTGCAACGCGCTTGACTCCGAATCCTGATCCGCCACCACCTCCACCTCCTCCGGAGGCATGGCAAGCTGTGATGGCCGCAACCAATGCAAACACACAGCTGATCATGCAAATTCTTCAAGAGCACAATCAAGGCAGTCAAGGGAATCAAGGCAGCAATCAGAGTCACTTTGCTACACTCAACCAGTTCCTTGCTAACGGGCCAAAGACTTTCAGCAATTGTGTTGAGGCAACCGATGCTGACGATTGGCTTGTGGATCTGTGCAAGCATTTCGAGTGCAGTAACGTCAGGCCTGAGGACTTTGTTAAGTTCGCTTCCTTCCAACTCAAAGATCAAGCTGCAGAATGGTTCCAGCAGTACAAGGACTCCAGAGGTGGACGTGTTATCACTTGGGATGATTTCCGTCGAGATTTCCGAGCTCATCATATTCCGCAGAGCATGGTTGAAAGCAAGCGTGAGGAATTCCGCAATCTGAAGCAAGGCTCTTTGTCTGTCTATGACTACAACAAGTTGTTCCAGAAGCTCGCCCGCTTTGCCAAGTAGGACGTCCCTGATGAGAAGAGCATGATATATCAGTTCAGGGGTGGTCTCAGAGAAGATATCCATCTCGCTCTTGTTCTCTTTGAGCCCTTGAGATACGATGAGTTCTACAACATGGCACTGAAGCAAGAGGCTGCTCAGTTGAGGTGTGATGCTTCCAAGAAGCGAGTCAGAGATGTTACTCCTTCTTCCTCTACTCAAGTGGACAAGCAGCAGAAGTTTTGGCTTCCTCCTCCTCCGTTCCGTCAGCCGTATTACCAGAAGAGCAAAGGTGGAAGTGGTTCTTCCCACCCACCCAACCCCGGCTTTCAGAACAAGACTTCGTCTCAAGCTCCAAGATCGAGTGCTCCGTATCACCGTCCGCTTTCAGAGGTCACGTGCAACAAGTGCCAACAGAAGGGTCACTATGCCAACAAGTGTTTCAACCAGAGGCGTCTTCCTCCTCCTCCTCCTGTGAGATCGGCAAGTACAGCTGTGGTCAAGCATAACCCCAAGCATGCCAAGGTCAATTTGATGAATGCAGCTCAGGAAGAGGACTCGTCAGATGTGATCATGGGTAACCTTCCTGTTAATGATATTCCCGCAAAAGTACTTTTTGACTCTGGTGCATCGCATTCCTTGATGTCATTCCCATTTGCATCGGAGAACAATTTTAGTACTAAGGCTTTACCTAGAGCTATGCAAGTCGTCTCTCCAGCTAAGCGTCTGAGTTCTAGTTTGATGGTTCCGGATATTTCTATCTTGATGGGTGATTTCAAGTTTCTGGCTTCTCCAATGGTTCTTGGTAACTCGGATATTGATCTTATTCTCGGGATAGATTGGCTTTCTAAGCACAAGGATCAGCTTGATTGTGCAGCCAGGCGGATTCAATTGACTCATTCATCGGAGAATGTAATTGTCTTTGCCGCTCGGGATAATTCCATCCGTCTGTTTTCTCTCAATGAGAAGGGTGAGTTGGATGCCATCTCTCAAATTCCAGTCGTTTGCGAATATCAAGACGTCTTTCCAGAAGAGCTCCCAGGAATGCCTCCACACCGGCCAGTTGAATTTGTTATTGATCTTGAGCCTGGCACGGAACTTGTGTGCAAACGTCCTTATAAGCTCGGACCTGAAGAGTTGAAAGAGCTGAAGAAGCAACTCGATATGCAAGAGAAAATGGGTCTTATCCGGCCTAGTTCTTCTCCGTGGGGTTGTGGTGTTCTTTTTGTGAAGAAGAAGGATGGAACAGACCGACTTTGTGTTGATTATCGTCCAGTGAATAAGAAGACCATCAAGAACAAATACCCACTTCCCAACATCAATGAGCTATTCGAACAACTCAAAGGTGCCCAAGTATTCTCCAAGCTTGATCTTCGTATGGGTTATCACCAGATTCGCATTCGTGAAGAAGATATTCCCAAGACAGCATTCAGAACAAGCTTTGGTTCATATGAATACACTGTCATGTCTTTTGGCCTCGCCAACGCTCCTCCGACGTTCTCTCACATGATGAACTTCATCTTCAACGCCTACACCAATGACTTCGTTTTGGTCTATCTCGACGACATTCTGGTTTTCTCGAAGAACAAGGAAGATCATGCCAAGCACTTGCGTTTGGTTCTTGATAAGCTCAGAGAACATCAGTTCTACGCCAAGTTCTCCAAGTGTGAATTTTGGCTCGATGAGGTTCTTTATCTTGGTCATATCATCTCTGCCAAGGGCATTTCCGTGAATCCTGAGAAGGTGTCTGCAATTGTGAATTGGGAACCTCCTCAGAACGCGAAGCAACTCCGCAGTTTTCTCGGTCTCGCAAGCTATTGTCGAAGATTCGTTGAAAACTTTTCTAAGATCGCGAAGCCTCTCTGAAATCTTCTTCAGGAGCACGTCAAGTACGTTTGGTCTCCGGAGTGTGATATTGCTTTCAACACTTTGAAAGAGAAATTGATCACTGCTCCAGTTCTGACTCCGCCTGATGAATCCAAGCCGTACGAGGTCTTTTGTGATGCCTCTCTCCAAGGTCTTGGCGCAATATTGATGCAAGAGAATAAAGTTGTTGCTTATACATCTCGCCAGTTGAAGCCTAATGAGAAGAACTACCCCACTCATGATCTCGAGTTGGCGGCAGTTGTGCATGCTCTTTTGACTTGGAGACATCTTCTATTGGGAAGAAAAGTGGACATTTTCACTGATCACAAGAGTCTCAAGTACATCTTCACTCAGCCTAATCTCAACCTCAGGAAAACTCGATGGGTCGAAATGATTCAAGAGTATAATCCGAGTATCGAGTATACTCCAGGCAAGGCCAATGTGATTGCTGACACTTTGAGCAGAAAGGCCTACTGCAACAGTCTGATTCTCAAGACTTATCAACCCGAGCTTTGTGAAGCTTTCCGCAAACTTAATCTGGAAGTTGTTCCTCAAGGTTTCGTCGCCAACCTTCAAGTCTCTCCTACCTTGGAAGACCAGATTCGCCAAGCCCAGCTTCTTGATGCTATGGTGAAAAAGGTGAAGATTGGGATTGCCAAGAGTCAGTCCAAGTACAAGTGCTACCGCCTTGATGACAAGGACACTCTCTTCTTCGAGGATCGTATTGTTGTGCCCAAAGGTGACCTCCGTAAAGTGATCATGAACGAGGCTCACAATTCTCTCCTCTCCATCCACCCTGGGAGCACGAAGATGTATCAGGACCTTAAGCAAGCTTATTGGTGGACTCGAATGAAGCGCGAGATCGCTCAATTCGTGAATGAAATGTGATGTCTGGAGAAGAGTGAAGGCAGAACATCGAAGGCCAGCTGGTCTCCTCCAACCTCTTGCCATTCCAGAATGGAAGTTTGACCACATTGAGATGGACTTCGTGACTGGGTTTCCAAAGTCCAAGCGTGGCAATGATGCTATATTCGTTGTCATCGACAAACTCACCAAAGTGGCTCACTTTCTTCCTATCAAAGAGTCGATCACTGTAGCTCAATTGGCGGAACTCTATACCTCTCGCATTGTCTCTCTGCACGGTATTCCTCAAGTGATCTCTTCAGACCGTGGCAGCATCTTTACCTCGAAGTTTTGGGATTCTTTTCAGAAGGCCATGGGCACCAACATCCGCTTTAGCACTGCTTTCCATCCTCAAACAAGCGGTCAAGTCGAGCGTGTCAACCAGATTCTTGAAGATATGCTCAGGGCTTGTGTGATCTCCTTCGGCATGAAGTGGGAGGATTGTCTTCCTTATGCTGAATTCTCCTACAACAATAGTTTTCAAGCAAGTTCGGGCAAGGCCCCTTTTGAAATTCTATATGGCAGGAAGTGTCGTACCCCTCTCAATTGGTCTGAAACCAGTGAACGTCAGCTTTTGGGTAATGACTTAATCACAGAAGCAGAAGAAATGTGCAAAGTCATTCGAGATAACCTCAAAGCAGCCCAATCCCGTCAGAAGAGCTACTATGATAGTAAGCACCGTGATTTGGCTTTCGAGATCGGAGATCATGTTTACCTCTGTGTCTCTCCTATGAAAGGTACTCGTCGCTTCGGTATCAAAGGGAAGCTTGCCCCTAGATACGTGGGACCTTTCAAGATTGTCAGCAAGAGAGGCGACCTTGCCTATCAACTCGAGCTTCCTTCAAACTTTGCAAATGTTCATGACGTGTTCCATGTCTCTCAGCTTCGAAAGTGCTTCAAGACTCCTGACCGCACCGTCAACTTCGAGGACATTGAGCTCCAAGAAGATCTCTCTTATCGTGAGCACCCAGTTGCTATTCTTGAAGAGACTGAACGCAAGACTCGCAACAAGTCAATCAAATTTCCCAAAGTCAAGTGGTCACACCATTCCGACCGTGAAGCTACCTGGGAACGCGAGGATCACCTCCGTTCTGAGTACCCGGCGTTCTTTCAGTCCTAGATCTCGAGACGAGATCCTTTCGTAGTGGTGGAGTGTTGTAACACCCCGGATGTAACTTTCCCAATTTGTACTCGAACTCTTGCCGTTTCCGGCGCTAAGTTATTTTATTTTCTCGGGTTCGGGTTTTTTGTCTCCGTGTGTTTTTGTCGTTATCATGCATCTCATATCATGTCATCATGTGCATTGCATTTGCACACGTGTTCATCTCATGCATTCGAGCATTTTCCCCGTTGTCCGTTTTGCATTCCGGCGCTTCGTTCTCCTCCGGTGGCCATTTCTAGCTTTCTTTCGTGTGTGGGGATTAAACATTTCCGGATTGGACCGAGACTTGCCAAGCGGCCTTGGTTTACTACCATAGACCGCCTGTCAAGTTTCGTGTCATTTGGACTTCGTTTGATACTCCAACGGTTAACCGAGGGACCGAAAAGGCCTCGTGTGTGTTGCAGCCCAACACCCCTCCAATTTTGCCCAAAACCCACCAAACTCTACTCCATGTCCTAGAGCGTTCGATCACGATCGCGTGGCCGAAAACCACACCTCATTTGGACTCTCCTAGCTCCACTTATGCCTATAAATAGGACCCCCCGAATTTCGGATCTATCCCTTTCCCCGAAACCCTAAATCCCTTTCCGCCGCGCCGGATGTGTCCGACCCGACGCCCGCCGCCGCTCGCAGCCAGGGGCTCACCGCCACGTGGCATCGCCACCTCGCCGCCGCCGCGGCCCGGGAGGCCCAGATCGGGCCCCCGCGAGCCCGAGCCGCCCCCGCGCCTCCTCGCCTCGGTCGCCGCCGCCTCCCTCAGCTCCGGTGGGCGCCGCCGCCGCGGGCCACCACCGCCACCGCCGCCGCGGGCCACCGCGCCGGCCGCCGCCTCCTCCGTCCGGCCGCTCCGGCCTCCTCCGACCTCCCCGGCGCCGCCCCGTTCTTCTTCCTCTCCAACGAACCTCGACTTCCGTGCTTCGGTGAACGGTGTGCGCCGGCGAGCCTCGGGAAGCGTGCAGATCTGAGATCTGAAAATTGACGGTTGACTTTTATCCCCGTAACCCTAATTTTTGTGCTAACTTTGACCGGCTATATCTTCGCTTCCGTAGCTCCGTTTTGGACATATAGTATATCAAAATATTCATCTCGACGAGCACATAATTTTATTCCATTGCATCATTTTCATTTGAGTTCATCCTGATGCCTGAAATGCTGTTAGAAGGAGGCTTCGTGAGTTAATTGACAGATCTGTTAGTTCATCTTAGACTTTTGTCATTTTTGCCATGATTATTGTGTGCATGATATGCCTGTGAGTCCTTCATATGTTTTGTTAAGCATCTTGTTATCTTTCCAGAGGTGCATCCCGTGCATTTTTAGGATGTGTGTGGTGACTTGTGCAAGCTTGGAAAGTGAGGCACCCGGTAAATCTGTTTTCAGGGACTTAGTAGTTTCACTAAGTCTGGGATTGTTTAGTTCATGATGCCATATGTTCTTGTTGTTTCCTAGTAATTCGTGCCTCTTTTGAGGATGATCAGTAAGGGAGTTTTGTTAATCTTGTAGTGCTCTATCCATCCATGTCTTTGTTTGCAATTATGGAGCAACCTAGCTTGAGTCAATCGAGCTCTACTTTTGCTTCGTTGTGAATCTGGGCAGATCGCCAACTTGTTTGCGATTTTGCCGATGTTATTGTAGTGGATCCGTGCATGCCATGCCTTTGTTCTTGCCATGTCTAGCTTGTATTTTGTGCCTTCTTATGGGATGTATGCTTGCCTTACCATGACTTGCACCGTAGTGAGTGCATCGAGCTTGTTTACATGCCTTCGTGAGTTATATTTCAGCATGTGTCAGTTTTCACTAAGTCTGAAAACTGATTATGTTTTTGCTATGTTCGTGTGCTTGTTAGTATATTTTATGATCCCTTTTGGCTCAAGGTCACTAAGGGACTTTTGTTAAGATTGTTGAGTAGCTCCATGCCATGTCTTTCTTTGTCATGTTCAGGTCCTGTAGCATGTTGTTTTGTTGCTCCGAAGAGGGCTATATGATCTGAAATTCCAGACAAGTGTTAATTTCACTAAGTCTGAGATCTGTTTTACCATTTGCGTTTTTGCCATGCTTGTTTGAACCTGTTAATGGATGATTTGGACGTAGCTCAATGCTAGGCTTTTGTTAAGCATCTTGAATGCTTCCCTACCATGTATTTTGATGCCTTGTTTGGTGGCTGTAGCATGTTCATCTCATTGCATTTAGATGCCTACTTGCTGTAAATTTTAGACCGGTGTCGTATTTGAATCGCTTGCCATTTCCAAACCGTAACTCCGATTTCGGCGTTCTTTGTATCGTTTTCAAGCGATTTCATCTCATATTTCCAGTGGCACCCTTGGAATTCCAAGTTGAGGCCAGGTTCATGCATTTCCTGTCATATCTGGCATTTTGCATCCCTCATTGCATCCCGCATAGCATGTCATCATGCATCTTTTTGTTTGAGTTTGCACGTGGTTGATTGTATCCTTGTTGCTTGTTTGTCTTGTTTGGGTAGAGCCGGGAGACGAGTTCGCTAACGAGGAGCCCGTTGAGTTTGCTTGTGAGGATCTAGTCAACTCTGACAACTTTGTAGGCAAGATGATCATACCGTCGAAATCACTACTATCTTTGCTATGCTAGTTTGCTCGCTCTTTTGCTATGCCATTGCTATGATGCCTACCACTTGCTTGCAAGCCTCCCAAATTGCCATGTCAAACCTCTAACCCACCATTGTCCTAGCAAACCGTTGATTAGCTATGTTACCGCTTTGCTCAGCCCCTCTTATAGCGTTGCTAGTTGCAGGTGAAGATTGGAGGCCGTTCCTTGTTGGAACATCTTTTATTTAATTGTTGGGATATCATTATATTGCCATGTTATCTTAAATGCATCTATATACTTGGTAAAGGGTGGAAGTCTCGGCCTCTCGCCTAGTGTTTTGTTCCACTCTTGCCGCCCTAGTTTCCGTCATATCGGTGTTATGTTCCCGGATTTTGCGTTCCTTACGCGGTTGGGTTATAATGGGAACCCCTTGATAGTTCGCCTTGATTAAAGCTTTTCCAGCAATGCCCAACCTTGGTTTTACCATTCGCCACCTAGCCTCTTTTTCCCTTGGGTTACCAGAGCCCAAGGGTCATCTTATTTTAACCCCCCCGGGCCAGTGCTCCCTCTGAGTGTTGGTTCGAACTGAGCTGCCTGCGGGGCCACCTCGGGGAAACTTGAGAACTGGGTTGGTTTTACTCGTAGCTAGTCTCATCTGAGTGTGCCCTGAGAATGAGATATGTGCAGCTCCTATCGGGATTTGTCGGCACATTCGGGCGGTGTTGCTGGTCTTGTTTTAACCTGTCGAAGTGTCTTGAATTACCGAGATGCCGAGTCTGATCGGAACATCTTGGGAGGAGGTCTATTCCTTCGTTGACCGTGAGAGCTTGTCATGGGCTAAGTTGGGACTCCCTTGCAGGGATTGAACTTTCGAAAGCTATGCCCGCGGTTATGGGCAGATGGGAATTTGCTAATGTCCGGTTGTAGATAACTTGAACCTTAATTTAATTAAAATGAATCAACTGAGTGTGTTACCGTGATGGCCTCTTCTCGGCGGAGTCCGGGAAGTGGACACGGTGTTGGAGTAATGTTTTGCGCAGGTTGCTCTCTAGTTTCTCGCTCGTGCCTTGCCTCCTCTTCTCGCTCTCCTTTGCGAATAAGTTAGCCACCATAATTGCTAGTCGCTTGCTGCAGTTCCACATATATTTACCCTGTCATACCTTTAAGCTTAAATAGTCTTGATCGCGAGGGTGCGAGATTGCTGAGTCCCTGTGGCTCATAGATTACTATCACACCAGATGCAGGGCCTGATGATTCCGCTCCCGGAGACGCGTACGAGCTCAAGTGGGAGTTCGACGAAGACTCTCAACGATACTATGTTTCCTTTCCCGATGATCAGTAGTGGTGCCTAGTTGGGGGTGAATGGGACCGTGTCGCATGTTGGGTTCTCTTTTATTTTGGCGCCGTAGTCAGGCCATGAGTGTTTGAATGATGTAATGTTATTTATGTACTTGATTGACGTGGCGAGTGTAAGCCAACTATGTTATCTCCCCTTTATTATTTACATTACATGGGATGTGGTGAAGATTGCCTAACTTGCGACATATGCCTTCAATGCGATTATGTCTCTAAGTCGTGCCTCGACACATGGGAGCTATAGTCGCATCGAGGGTGTTACAATTAGGCCAAGACACTTTCATCTTGCCATGTCATAGCATGCATCATATTGTTGCATATTGCCATGTGTTGATTATGTTCGGTGTGACTTTCGTGGTAGGTTCTGCCTCTGAGGATAACCCCGAGTATCTGTCTGAAGGGCAGTACCCTACTACCTCTACAACAGGAAAGCAACCCATTGATCATTCCGATACAACACATGTTCCCGCTTCTGCTCTTGTTTACTTCATTAAGACAACGCGATTCAAACTGTTGTGTGCTACGGTAGCTAAACCCTTATCCTCTGCATGACCTGTCATTGCCACAGTAACTAGATGAAGCCCACTAGCATGTGTAGGAGTTGATTGAGCCATGTATGTGATTCCTACCTTGCTATGCCTGCTATGCTTAGAGTTGTGTTAGGTCTAGTTCATCTGGGTGATGGGCTAGAGTGATATGATTATGTCGGTAATATGAGGGATGTGTTGACCATGTTTTGGTAAATGTATCGATGAGAGGCCATGTAGGAGTACATGGTGGGTTGTTTCATTGAGGCCGTCCATAAGAACTGAGATATGTATGTGTGATTTAAGATGCAGTTACTACCGTACATTGGGCCCGAAACCAATGGACCCTCTCGGCTTCTTAATCACCCTAGTACTGATGTAAGACTTGCTGAGTACCTTGTACTCATGTGTGCTTATTTATTGTTTTCAGACGACAACACCGCCCCCTGCGATGGGTTTTATGTAGACCTTGATGTCGACGAGTGACTAGCCACCCAGGTGGTGATCCTGGCCATGGAGGGCCCTATGTAGATAGACAGGCTTCGAGAAGCGTTCTTTCTTTCTAATGTCTGTACTCAGACTAGTTGCTTCCGCATGTGTTTGTATGATTGTATGACTTGAGTGTCGGGTCATGTGACCCCTATCTGTATGAACATGTTATGTATGGCTCTCGGGAGCCTTTAATTAAAGTACTTGAGTTGTAGAGTTTTGTTGTGATGCCATGTTGTATGTACTCATATCGGGCATATTGTGTGTATGATTGAAATGCTTGGTATGAGTGGGATCCGACAATCTAGTTGTTTATCCTTGGCAGTCTTTCTTATGAGGAAATGTAGTCTAGTGTTCCTCGAGCTATAGTAGTCCGCTACAGCCCGGTTTACCGGAGTCCTGCTAGCCCAGCACTACTGTTCAGGACACTTGACTAGCCGGCATGTGTTTCACTTCGTTCCTATGTCTGTCCCTTCGAGGAAATGTCACGCGGTGATATCCGGAGTCCTGCCTAGCCTGCTACAGCCTGGGTTTCCCTGGAGTCTTGTTAGCCCAGTGCTACAGCCCGGAATCACTCGCTGATGACTGACATGCTTGATGTGATTCATGTATGCCTGTCTCCATAGGTCTGTGCCGCTTTGGGTTCACGACTAGCCATGTCGGCTCGGGTTCTCTGTCATATGCATGCTAGCGACACTATCATATACGTGAGCCAAAAGGCACAAACGGTCCCGGGCCATGGTAAGGCGACACCCGTGGGATACCGTGCGTGAGGCTGCAAAGTGATATGAGGTGTTACCGGCTAGATCGATGTGACTTGGAATCGGGGTCCTGACACAATTCGATCTTTGTAGATAGTAACATTACTATTAGCGTCTGTCTTCCTCTTGAAGATCCATTTATTCTGAATGGCTCACTGATCATCGGGCAAGTCAATCAAAGTCCATAGTTTGTTCTCATACATGGATCCCATCTGAAATTTCATGGCCTTAAGCCATTTCGTGGAATATGGGCTCATCATCGCTTCCTCATAGTTCGTAGGTTCTTCATGGTCTAGTAACATGACTTCCAGAACAGGATTACCATACCACTCTGTTGTGGAACGTACTCTGGTTGACCTACGAGGTTCGGTAGTAACTTGATCTGAAGTTTCATGATCATCATCATTAACTTCCTCACTAATTGGTGTAGGCGTCACTGGAACTGATTTCTGTGATGAACTACTTTCCAATTTGGGAGAAGGTACAATTACTTCATCAAGTTCTTCTTTCCTCCCACTCACTTCTTCCGAGAGAAACTCCTTCTCTAGAAAGGATCCACTCTTAGCAACAAAGATCTTGCCTTCGGATCTGTGATAGAAGGTGTACCCAACAGTTTCTTTTGGGTATCCTATGAAGGCGCACTTCTCCGATTTGGGTTTGAGCTTATCAGGTTGAAACCTTTTCACATAAGCATCGCAACCCCAAACTTTAGGAAACGACAGCTTAGGTTTCTTGCTAAACCACAGTTCATATGGTGTCATCTCAATGGACGATGCCCTATTTAATGTGAATGCAGCTGTCTCTAATGCATAACCCCAAAATGATAGTGGTAAATCAATAAGAAACATCATAGATCGCACCATATGTAATAAAATACGGTGATGACATTCAGACACACCATTACGCTGTGGTGTTCCAAGTGGCGTGAGTTGCAAAACAATTCGACATTGTTTCAACTGAAGGCCAAACTCGTAACTCAAATATTTCGTCTCCGCAAACAGATCATAGAAACTTTATTTTCTTGTTATGATGATTCTCCACTTCACTGTAAAATTCTTTGAACTTTTCAAACGTTTTAGACTTGTGTTTCATTAAGTAGATATACTCATATCTTCTCAAATCATTTGTGAAGGTAAGAAAATAACGATACCCGCTGCAAGCCTCAACACTCACTGGATCGCATACATCAGTATGTATTATTTCTAATAAGTCTGTTGCTCGCTCCATTGCTCTGGAGAAGAGAGTCTTAGTCATCTTGCCCATGAGGCATGGTTCGCAAGCATCAAGTGATTCATAATCAAGTGATTCTAAAAGCCCATCAACGTGGAGTTTCTTCATGCGCTTTACACTAATATGACCTAAATGGAAGCACCAGTAGTATTTTGCACTATCATTATCAACTTCACATCTTTTGGCATCAATATCATGAATATGTGTATCACTACGATCGAGATTCAATAAACCATTCACCTTGGGTGTATGACCACTAAAGGTTTTATTCATGTAAATCGAATAGCAATTATTCTTTGACTTAAATGAATAACGTATTGCAATAAACATGATCCAATCATATTATGCTCAACGCAAACACGAAATAACATTTATTTTAGGTTCAACAATAACCCCGAAGGTAAAGGGAGTGTGCGATGGTGATCTTATCAACCTTTGGAATCATTTCCAACACACATCGTCACCTCGCCCTCAACTAGTCTTTGTTCATTTTGTAACTCCTGTTTCGAGTTACTAATCATAGCAACTGAACCAGTATCAAATACCCAGGGGCTACTATGAATACTATCAAAGTACACATCAATAACATGTATATCATATATAATTTTGTTCACTTTATTCGCCAAGTATTTGGGGCAGTTCCGCTTCTAGTGACCATTTCCTTTGCAGTAGAAGCACTCAGTTTCAGGATTGGGTCTAGCTTTGGGCTTCTTCATGGGAGTGAAAACTTGCTTGCCATTCTTCTTGAAGTCCCCTTTCTTTCCTTGACCTTTTACTTGAAACTAGTGGTCTTCTCAACCATCAACACTTTATGCTTTTCTTGATTTCTACCTTTGCCAATTTCAGCATCGTGAAGAATTCAGGGAATCGTTTTCGTCATCCCTTGCATATTATAGTTCATCACGAAGTTCTAGTAACTTGGTGATAGTGACTAGAGAACTCTGTCAATCAGTATCTTATCTGGAAGATTAACTCCCACTTGATTCAAGTGATTGTTGTACTCAGACATTCTAAGCACATGCTCACCGGTTGAGCTATTCTCCTCCATCTTGTAGGCAAAAATACTTGTCAGAGGTCTCATACCTCTCGACTCGGGCATGAGTCTGAAATACCAATTTCAACTCTTGGAACATCTCATATGCTCCATGTAATTTCAAAACAGTTTTGAAGTCTCGGTTCTAAGCCGTAAAGCATGGTGCACTAAACTATCAAGTAGTCATCATACCAAGCTTGTCAAACGTTCATAACGTCTGCATTTGCTCCTGCAATAGTTCTGTCACCTAGCGGTGCATCAATGACACAATTCTTCTATGCAGCAATGAGGATAATCCTCAGATCACGGACCTAGTCCGCATCATTGCTACTATCAACTTTCAACTTAGTTCTCTCTAGGAACATATCATAAATAAAACGGGGAAGCTATACACGAGCAATTGATCTACAACATAGATATGCAAATACTATCAAGACTAAGTTCATGATATATTTAAGTTCAATTAATCATATTACTGAAGAACTCCCACTTAGATAGACATTCCTCTAGTCATCTAAATGATCACGTGATCCATATCAACTAAACCATGCCCGATCATCACGTGAGATGGAGTAGCTTTCAACGGTGAACATCACTATGTTGATCATATCTACTATATGATTCATGTTTGACCTTTCGGTCTTAGTGTTCCAAGGCCATATCTGCATATGCTAGGCTTGTCAAGTTTAACCTGAGTATCCTGCATGTGCAAAACTGGCTTGCACCCGTGTGACGCCCCAAGACCGGAGCTTCTGATGCCTTCCATGTTTCCGAGTGTTGTCGGGTGATTTGTTTTGGTTCGTTGCATCATGTGCATTGCATTATGTCATCATGCCATCATTTTTCTCAAAGCCAACTAAAAACTCACTAAATAAATTGCATGGATCTTTGGTCCATTTAAACCGAGGGAAGGGTGACTTCTCTTTATAACATATCCTCCCAATATTAGGGAGCTATTATAAATGTTTCCATTCTTGTGGAATTACCGTGACACACTTGCAATGTAACTCTCAAGTCTTTTCTGCTTCGAGTTGCTCCTCAAACCTTGCCATATATTCTTTCATCATTTTCCGGAGTTCCACAAAAAACCTCAACATTTTTGGACACTTCTAATTTCTAGTCTTTTTTTCAAACCATATGAATTAAATTCAATTGACGCTGTATTAAATTCTTGCAATCATGCCCACTCCTATTTTTTCTGGGATCAAGCTCCTTTTTACGAGTCCAATAAAATTGACATCCTGCTCAAATTCTTCGCCTATGTCTCTCTACTTTTCCTTACTCACTTTTATTTGTTAAACAGAGAGTTTAGTCTAGGTGAGAGAGAGAGTGTGTGTGTGCAGGGCCTCATTCTTCGAATAAACCAGGATATCATCAATGAACACTATGATGAACTTATCCAAAAACTCCATAAACACTTTGTTCATCATGTTCATAAAATAGGCAGGTGCGTTAGTCAGACCAAATGACATAACGGTATACTCGTACAGCCCATACCTGGTGGTAAAAGCTGTCTTCGGAAAATCCTGTTCTCGAATCTTCAACTGGTGGTATCCTGATCGCAGATCGATCTTGGAAAATACCTTAGCTCCTTGCAATCGATCAAACAGATCATTTATCATTGGTAGTGGGTACTTGTTCTTGATCGTTACTTCGTTCAATCCTCGATAATCAACAACCATCCTTAATGATCCATCCTTCTTCTCCACTAGAAGTACTAGCGATCCCCAAGGCGAAGAACTTGGGAGGATATATCCCTTATCCAGTAACTCCTTAATCTGCTTCTTAATTTCCACCAAATCCTTTGCTGGCATCCTATATGGTGTCTTTGATATTGGCCCTGTGTCTGGCAATAGCTCAATCAAAAACTCAATATCTCTATCCGGTGGCATGCCTAGCAACTCCTTCGGAAATACTTCAGGGAAATCCCTTACACTGGTACTTCCTCCTGCACAACTCCTGTTAGGCAATTTACTTGAGTCCTCTTTGGCACATGCCGGGATACATACTTGATCCTTCTCCCTTCTGGGGTGGTAAGCAAAATTGACTTACTAGCACATTAAATATTCCCTTCATACTTTCATAACCAATCCATGCCTAATATCACATCCAATCCTTGGGATTCCAATACTATTAGGTCTGAGGGAAAAACATAGTTACCAATCCTTAATGGTAACCGATCACACCATAGACTAGCCACATACTTTGCTCCAGGCGAGGTTACTAATATGGGTGACATAAGGGCTTGGGTTGATAGGTTATACTTATCCACAAATCCCCTTGAGATGTATGAATGCAATGCACCAGTATCAAAAAGAACGAGTGCAGTAAATGACTTAACCAAAAACTTACCTATTACTGCATCGGGCTGAGCTTCAACCTCCTCCACGCTAACGTGGTTCACTTGTCCCCTGTTGAAAGGGTTCGGCTTCTTCCCAGAACTTCCATTGCCATTTTGGCCTTCAGGACATTCATTGGTATAATGTCCGGTCTTCTGACACTTAAAGCAAGTGACTTGGCTCAGCTCCTTCTTGGCTGGTGTTGATGGGTTGGTGCGGCTCTGGCCGTTGCTTCCTCCATTGCCATTACCATTCTTGGTGCCATTGTGATTGTGCGAGCTACCTCCTCCATGGGTGTGCTGAAAATGTCCTCCCGATCTAGGGGTAAAACGTGGTTTCTGCTGAGCTCCTGAATTGTACTTCCCTTGTCCATACTTCCTCTTGCAATTCTCAATTTGCTGCTACTTCCCTTCAATCATAAGAGCACGATCTACCAACTCCTGGTAGTTGTTGAAGGTTGCTACCATCAACTGCATGCTCAACTCATCATTCAGTCCTTCCAGAAACTTCTCCTACTTAGCTGCATCTGTAGCGACGTCATCTGGGGCATAACGTGCTAACTTACTAAAGTCCTCCACATACTGGCCAACTGTTCGTCCTCCTTGGCATAAGTTGCGAAACTCACGCTTCTTCATGGCCATAGCTCTAGATGAAACATGTGCAGTACGAAAAGCCTGCTGAAACTGGTCCCATGTGACAGTGTCGACTGGGAAAGTGGCTGTGAAATTCTCCCACCATGATGCCACGGGTCCTTCTAACTGATGTGCGGCAAACTTTACCTTCTCCGCATCTGTGCATCCTGCTGTGGTCAACTCCCTAGCTGTCTTGCAGAGCCAATCATCTGCTACTATCGGCTCGGTGCTACTGGAAAACACCGGCGGATTTAGCCTAAGAAAACGGGCTAAGTGATCAACAGGTGGTGGTGGTGGTGGGTTGTTGTTGTTGTTCCCTTGATTCTGATTCTGGACTAGCAACTGCATCAATGTGTTCTGCTGGTGGATCAACTGGGTGAGCTCCGGTGGAAAGGCAAATCCGGGGTCACGTCTCGGAGGCATCTGAGGGTTTAGAAAAGATGAGATGTAAGAATAGAGGGGGTCTAAAGAGAAAACACTACCCATATGCACATGAGGCAAAAGCAAACAATTCACTTCATTCAATCAAACAAGGGCATACAATCGATCTATCAATCGCAAAAGTGCTCGGACTACTATATTTACATGGTGGACTACTACTACTGATGAGGTGGTCTACTAGAAATATTCTTCGGTTGCAGACTCCATGATATCTGCTCCAGCTTCATCAACATAGTCATCATCGCTACTATCTGGATCCGAATCGGTGCCGTCGATGATGATGTAGTCTTCCGGGCTAATCTCCTTGGGTTCTTCGTCTTCCTCTACTTGCGTAGGGCCTCCCATAAATATTCCAATCTTCTTGATCAGGTCATCATTCTTCTCCACCAATACTTCAATTTCCTCTTCATAATCTTCACGTCTAGCCTTGAGTTCTTCCTCCAGTTCCTTGATTCTAGTCTTAGCCTTCTTCAGATCTATCATGTCGGTGCACATCTGGTTCTCCTCTCATCGAATGTGCTAGTTTAGCTCCTGGATAAAAGCTGCGATTGATCTATCCTTCCTGGTGCTGATCATCTCCCAGTGTTCATCTCGGTGCACACAAATCTGGTAGATAGTATCCTTGAGATCCTTGCGGTAGATTTCTCCAATGCGTCCCATGGCGATGTGAGCTGCCATGCTCTTTCCTAGACCCCAAGTTGGTGCATCAAAGGAAAACTCTATGGGCTCAGTGACTGGCATGAACGTCCTTCCTGGAACTTGAACTTGAATCATCCAGCGCTCTTCTTCAGGTAAAGTTGCGTTATAGGTTCCTGTGAAGCTTGGTACTCCTATGTTCAGGTATCTAGTGACTTCCTTCAAGTGACATCCAAAGGGTGTACCTTCATACGGTTGCGTGAACTTGTTCCTTGCATCCGCCATCCTAAAAGAGTAGAAAAGATGAGAAGTCAGAAGAGAAGAGAGTGAATAGTGATCTAGGTCTTTTAGCTTAGTGGTCGTATCCTACAGTCAGCGTGTGCTCTAATACCATCTCTGTAGCGACCAGACCTCAAACAGTCTGATCTCTGTGCTCCGGTGTCATCCCTGGATCAGTAATGCTGACACCACACAGTACTTGGAGGATTTATAGCAGAGTAGCAATCACACACTTATTACATCGAGTGTCTCAAAAGAGAACTTATTACAATAAATATGGCTTAAGGCCATCTAATAACGATAACAACGGAAGGCTTGGAAGATAAGTGAGTCCATCAACTCCAACGGCATCACTGAGTATAGAACCACGACCTAAACTCCTTAATCGTCGTCTGAAAAGTATGCAACATTAATGTTGCAGCCTGAAATGGGTCAGCACATGGAATTTGCTGGCAATGTAACACATAGAGAGTAATGGAATGAAAGAGCTATACTATATGCATATTTGGCTGGTGGAAAGCTCTATGGTTATAGTTTTGCGTAAAGCCAATTTTTCCCTACTTCAAAGGAATAAAATTTATTTAACTATCATGGTAGTTGTTAAACATTGAGAATGGTTGACAGCATTCTCAATCCCAATTAAGCATCATCATTAAACATAACCCAACAAAATTAATTTAGAGTAATATGTTGAGATTCACATGATAATTCAGGTACTAGATACTCAAGATGTCCATAACCGGGGACACGGCTAACCATGATTAGTTTATTACACTCTGCAGAGGTTTGCACGCTTTTCCCCACAAGACTCGATCGCCTCCGTTGGGTTTCTCGCACTACAGGGTGTTTGAGAAGACGGATGACCGAGACATAGTCTTTCAGAAGCGCTAGCACCTTACAATCGGGTAGACCGTACCACCTAGATCCCCTACATCTGCTAGTCTACCACTGTAAGAGTTCGCACGACTTAGTCAACTATGCTAGAGCCCATAATAGCTTGTGGCTGCACACAGAAGTTTCTAGTATGAATAGTCTCATGATCCCTTTGAGCCTGGGTGGCGGTCCAAAAGAAAACAGGCAAGTCCTGGAATACCCAGGTGCCTCAATCCACCCAGATGTATGTTTAAGTTGCCACCTTAGATAACCATTAATTAACAAAACTCACATCTGTCATGGATATCACTCACCCAATCCACGTCTACTAGCATAGCATGGCATAATAAGCAAACGTAGAAGTAACTCCCAAAGGTTTGATAATAAACAGGTAATAGGTACTACCTCATCTACTTCCCATCCCACAGTTTAATTAGATCCCAACCATGCAATGTTTGAGGGTTGATCTAATGCAATAAAACTGGGTAGTAGAAAAGGTATGATCGAAGTGTTACTTGCCTTGCTGATGATCCGGGAAACCTAGCGATTCGAAGTAACAAGCGACGCACTCCGGGTATTCTATCGCAGACAAACAAACAAGCATACAATAAGTACTCAACTAATGCACATGTAAAACTCAAATAAGAGATCTAACCAGAAGGTTCAACTCAAGAACTCCGGTTGGCAAAAGAACCAAATCGAACGGAGCAACGAAAATCAAACGACGAAAGAAAACAACTTCGTTCTACTAATCTGGATCTAGGGCAAATTTTTTACAGTAGCAAAATCTTGTTTAAGTTGGTTAAATGGATAGAGGGTTTCGAGACGAAACTCTAGGCGCTTGAATCGCCTGATTCCAATAAACGAGCGAAAAGTTATACTAAAAAGAAATTCGGATCAGGAATTGCGATCAGAAAAATCGCGGATTTAATCCGAGAAAAGAAAAACGACGAACGCTCGCTAAATTAAATAAACCGGAAAAACCGATCTATTTAAAAAACGAATCTAAAAAAACCGATGGAAAAACCGAACGGTTTTTCGAAAAAAACCGGTGCGGATTTCGAGGCGGCGGCGGACCTCGGGCGGCGTGCGGCGGCGGCGGCGGCGTCCGGCGGCGTGGCGGTGGCGGCAGCGGCGAGAGCTGGGGCAGCTCGGGCTAGGGTTAGCTCTGGCTGGGCCTCCCCCCGGCTTAAATAGCCTAACAGGCCGGGAGTCCTAGTCGGACACGGCCCTAGGTCGGTTCGATTTTTTTTAAAATAATTACACGCAGAAGAAAAGTAAAAAGAAATACTAAACCAACTCCAAAAATTCCGAAATAAATTTTCACGGGCTTCTAAAATCAAGCCGCACAAGGTGAACATTTATTTGGGACCTAAATGCAATTTTGAAAAATGCACATTTTTCCTAAATTCAAATAAAACACCGGAAAACTCCGTAATAAAATCCTATTTGATTTTATTATTAAATCCACAATATTTATTTATTTTGGGAAAGTCATTTTATTCCCTCTCTCATATTTTTGTAATAGAAATAATTGATGATAAACTAAATAAATCAAATGATCCTATTCTCAAAATTTGAGAAAACTCAAATATGAAAATAACGAAATCCCCAACTCTCTCCGTGGGTCATTGAGTTGCGTAGAATTTCTAGGATCAACCAAAATGCAAAATAAAATATGGTATGCAATGATGATCTAATGTATAACATTCCAAATTGGAAATTTGGGATGTTACAAACCTACCCCCCTTAAGATGAATCTCGCCCTCGAGATTCGGGTTGGCTAGAAAATAGGTGAGGGTGGTCCTTGAACAAATCTTCCTCTCGCTCCCAGGTGGCTTCATCCTCTGTGTGGTGGCTCCACTGAACTTTGCAAAACTTGATAACCTTGTTGCGGGTAACTCGACTGGCAAACTCGAGAATCTTAATTGGTTTCTCCTCGTACGTCAAATCGTTATCCAACTGAATAGTTTCCAAAGGCACTGTGTCTCTGAAAGGTATGTCAGCCATCTCCGCATGGCATTTCTTTAACTGAGAAACATGGAACACATCATGAACTCCTAACAATCCTTCAGGCAATTCCAACTTGTAGTCCACTTCTCCCATACGCTCCAAAACTCGATATGGTCCTACAAATCGTGGTGCTAACTTCCCTTTAACTCCAAAACGCTTTGTTCCCCAAAGTGGAGATACTCGAAGATAAGCTCTATCTCCAACTTCGTAAACTGTCTCCTTACGTTTAGAATCTGCATAACTTTTCTGTTTGGACTGGGCTACCTTGAGCCTATCGCGAATCTACTTCACCTTCTATTCAGACTCTTTAATCAAGTCAGGTCCAAACAACTGGCGGTCTCCAACTTCGTCCCATGACAATGGTGTCCTGCACCTCCTTCCGTACAAAGCTTCGAAAGGGGCCATCTTTAAACTGGTTTGGTAACTGTTGTTGTAAGAGAACTCTGCATATGGAAAATTATTGTCCCAACTAGATCCATAATCTAGCGCACAAGCTCTCAGCATATCCTCCAAAATATGATTAACTCCCTCGGTCTGTCCATCTGTCTGTGGATGAAAAGCTGTACTGAATTCTAGCCTGGTACCCAAAGTTTCGTGCAACTGCTTCCAGAATTTTGAGGTAAACTGGGTTCCTCTATCTGATACGATACTCCTTGGAACTCCATGCAAACATACGATCCTGGTCATGTATATCTTTGCCAACTTAGCACTGGTGTAAGTGGTCTTTACCGGGATAAAATGAGATACCTTCGTTAATCGATCAACTACAACCCAAATCGAGTCATAGCCTGAACGAGTCCTGGGCAATCCCGTGATAAAATCCATGCCTAGCTTATCTCACTTCCATTCGGGTATCGGCAATGGTTGTAACAATCCTGCTGGCCTCTGATGCTCTGCCTTTACTCTCTGACATACATCACAAACTGCTACATACTCCGCAATATCCTTCTTCATTCCGGTCCACCAGAAAATATCCTTCAGATCCAAATACATCTTGGTATTTCCTAGGTGAATTCAATACGGTGAGTCGTGTGCCTCGTGGAAAATCAACTTCCTGATCTCCGGGTCATTGGGCACGTAAATGCGGTCTTCAAACCATAGGGTATCGTGCTCATCCTCACAAAATCCTTTAGTTTTTCCTTTGCTCAGTTTCTCCTTAATAGCGGCAATCTCTTTGTCAGTCTTCTGAGCTTTTCTGATTTTATCCATCAAAGATGACTGAATCTCCAATGCTGCTACATAGCCTCTCGGAACTATTTCCAAACATAGTTCACGAAGATTTTCTGCTAACTCCTTGGGTATTTCTCCCGTCAGTAACGTATTGACCTGGCTCTTACGGCTTAATGCATCAGCTACTACATTAGCCTTTCCAAGATGATAATGCAATTTTATATCATAATCCTTGATGAGCTCCAACCATCTCCTTTGTCTGAGATTCAACTCCTTCTGTGTGAAAATGTACTTCAAACTCTTATGATCCATGTACACCTCACAATGGTTTCCAATGAGGAAATGCTTCCATGTTTTCAAAGCATGCACTACGGCTGCTGACTCCAAATCATGCGTGGCATAATTTAACTCATGAGGCTTTAGTTGTCTTGAGGCATATGGAACAACTCTCCCTTCCTGCATAAGCACTGTTCCAAGTCCTCGACGTGAAGCGTCGCAATACACCTCATAATCTTTGGTCTGGTCTGGCAAAATCAACACTGGTGAGGTAACCAAGCGTTTCTTCAACTCCTGGAAACTAGCCTCACATTCCTCCCTCCATATGAACTTGGTATATTTCTTTAACAACTCAGTCATAGGCTTCGCAATCTTTGAGAAATTCTCAATAAATCTCCGGTAGTATCCTGCGAGTCCAAGAAAACTCCGGATCTCTCCAACTATTGTTGGGGCTTCCCACTTGGTCACAGTATCAACTTTAGTGGGATCAACTGCTATACCTTCTCCAGATATAACGTGTCCGAGGAATCCTATTTCCTTCAACCAAAACTCACATTTGCTGAACTTGGCATATAATTGATGTTCTCTGAGCTTTCCAAGTACCAAACGCAAATGCTCCTTATGCTCCTCCTCATTCTTCGAATAAACCAGGATATCATCAAAGAACACTACGACGAACTTATCCAAAAACTCCATAAACACTTTGTTCATCATGTTCATAAAATAGGCAGGTGCGTTAGTCAGACCAAATGACATAACAGTATACTCGTACAGCCCATACCTAGTGGTAAAAGCTGTCTTTGGAATATCCTGTTCTCGAATCTTCAACTGGTGGTATCCTGATCGCAGATCGATCTTGGAAAATACCTTAGCTCCTTGCAATCGATCAAACAGATCATTAATCATTGGTAGTGGATACTTGTTCTTGATCGTTACTTCGTTCAATCCTCAATAATCAACAACCATCCTTAACGATCCATCCTTCTTCTCCACTAGAAGTACTGGCGATCCCCAAGGCGAAGAACTTGGGCGGATATATCCCTTATCCAGTAACTCCTTAATCTGCTTCTTAATTTCCACCAAATCCTTTGCTGGCATCCTATATGGTGTCTTTGATATTGGCCCTGTGCCTAGCAATAGCTCAATCAAAAACTCAATATCTCTATCCGGTGGCATGCCTGGCAACTCCTCTGGAAATACTTCAGGGAAATCCCTTACCGTTGGTACTTCCTCCTGCACAACTCCTGTTAGGCAATTTACTTGAGTCCTCTTTGGCACATGCTAGGATACATACTTGATCCTTCTCCCTTCTGGGGTGGTAAGCAAAATTGACTTACTAGAACATTCAATATTCCCTTCATACTTTGATAACCAATCCATGCCTAATATCACATCCAATCCTTGGGATTCCAATACTATTAGGTCTGAGGGAAAAACATGGGTTACATAAGGGCTTGGGTTGATAGGTTATACTTATCCACAAATCCCCTTGAGATGTATGAATGCGATGCACCAGTATCAAAAAGAACGAGTGCAGTAATTGACTTAACCAAAAAACTTACCTATTACTGCATCGGGCTGAGCTTCAACCTCCTCCACGCTAACGTGGTTCACCTGTCCCCTGTTGAAAGGGTTCGGCTTCTTCCTAGAACTTCCATTGCCATTTTGGCCTTTAGGACATTCATTGGCATAATGTCCGGTCTTTTGACACTTAAAGCAAGTGACTCTGCTCACGTCCTTCTTGGCTGGGGTTGATGGGTTGGTGCGGTTCCGGTCGTTGCTCTCTCCATTGCCATTACCATTCTTGGTGCCATTGTGATTGTGCGAGCTACCTCCTCCATGGGTGTGCTGAAAATGTCCTCCCGGTCTAGGGGTAAAACGTGGTTTCTGTTGAGCTCCTGAATTGTACTTCCCTTGTCCATACTTCCTCTTGCAATTCTCAATTTGCTGCTACTTCCCTTCAATCATAAGAGCACGATCTACCAACTCCTGGTAGTTGTTGAAGGTTGCTACCATCAACTGCATGCTCAACTCATCATTCAGTCCTTCCAGAAACTTCTCCTACTTAGCTGCATCTGTAGCGACGTCATCTGGGGCATAACGTGCTAACTTACTAAAGTCCTCCACATACTGGCCAACTGTTCGTCCTCCTTGGCATAAGTTGCGAAACTCACGCTTCTTCATGGCCATAGCTCCAGATGAAACATGTGCAGTACGAAAAGCCTGCTGAAACTGGTCCCATGTGACAGTGTCGACTGGGAAAGTGGCTGTGAAATTCTCCCACCATGATGCCACGGGTCCTTCTAACTGATGTGCGGCAAACTTTACCTTCTCCGCATCTGTGCATCCTGCTGTGGTCAACTCCCTAGCTGTCTTGCGGAGCCAATCATCTGCTACTATCGGCTCGGTGCTACTGGAAAACACCGGCGGATTTAGCCTAAGAAAACGGGCTAAGTGATCAACAGGTGGTGGTGGTGGTGGGTTGTTGTTGTTGTTCCCTTGATTCTGATTCTGGACTAGCAACTGCATCAATGTGTTCTGCTGGTGGATCAACTGGGTGAGCTCCGGTGGAAAGGCAAATCCGGGGTCACATCTCGGAGGCATCGGAGGGTTTAGAAAGGATGAGATGTAAGAATAGAGTGGGTCTAAAGAGAAAACACTACCCATATGCACATGAGGAAAAAGCAAACAATTCACTTCATTCAATCAAACAAGGGCATACAATCGATCTATCTATCGCAAAAGTTCTTGGACTACTATATTTACATGGTGGACTACTACTACTGATGAGGTGGTCTACTAGAAATATTCTTCGGTTGCAGACTCCATGATATCTGCTCCAGCTTCATCAACATAGTCATCATCGCTACTATCTGGATCCGAATCGGTGCCGTCGATGATGATGTAGTCTTCCGGCCGGGCTAATCTCCTTGGGTTCTTCGTCTTCCTCTACTGGCATAGGGCCTCCCATAAATATTCCAATCTTGTTGATCAGGTCGTCATTCTTCTCCACCAATACTTCAATTTCCTCTTCATAATCTTCACGTGTAGCCTTGAGTTCTTCCTCCAGTTCCTTGATTCTAGTCTTAGCCTTCTTCAGATCTATCATGTCGGCGCACATCTGGTTCTCCTGTCGTCGAATGTGCTGGTTTAGCTCCTGGATAAAAGCTGCGATTGATCTATCCTTCCTGGTGCTGATCATCTCCCAGTGTTCATCTCGGCGCCCACAAATCTGGTAGATAGTATCCTTGAGATCCTTGCGGTAGATTTCTCCAATGCGTCCCATGGCGATGTGAGCTGCCATGCTCTTTCCTAGACTCCAAGTTGGTGCATCAAAGGAAAACTCTATGGGCTTAGTGACTAGCATGAACGTCCTTCCTGGAACTTGAACTTGAATCATCCAGCGCTCTTCTTCAGGTAAAGTGGCGTTATAGGTTCCTGTGAAGCTTGGTACTCCTATGTTCAGGTATCTAGTGACTTCCTTCAAGTGACGTCCAAAGGGTGTATCTTCATACGGTTGCGTGAACTTGTTCCTTGCATCTGCCATCCTAAAAGAGTAGAAAAGATGAGAAGTCAGAAGAGAAGAGAGTGAATAGTGATCTAGGTCTTTTAGCTTAGTGGTCGTGTCCTACAGTCGGCGTGTGCTCTGATACCATCTCTGTAGCGACTAGACCTCAAACAGTCTGATCTCTGTGCTCTGGTGTCATCCCTGGATCAGTAATGCTTACACCACACAGTACTCAGAGGATTTATAGCAGAGTAGCAATAACACACTTATTACATCGTGTGTCTCAAAAGAGAACTTATTACAATAAATATGGCTTAAGGCCATCTAATAACGATAACAGCGGAAGGCTTGGAAGATAAGTGAGTCCATCAACTCCAACGGCATCACTAAGTATAGAACCACGACCTAAAACTCCTTAATCGTCGTCTGAAAAGTCTGCAACATTAACGTTGCAGCCCGAAACGGGTCAGCATATGGAATATGCTGGCAATGTAACACATAGAGAGTAATGGAATGAAACAGCTATACTATATGCATATTTGGCTGGTGGAAAGCTCTATGGTTACAGTTTTGTGTAAAGCCAAATTTTCCCTACTTCAAAGGAATAAAATTTATTTAACTATCATGGTAGTTGTTAAACATTGAGAATGGTTGACAGCATTCTCAATTCCAATTAAGCATCATCATTAAACATAACCCAACAAAATTAATTTAGAGTAACATGTTGAGATTCACATGATAATTCAGGTACTAGATACTCAAGATGTCCATAACCGGGGACACGGCTAACCATGATTAGTTCATTACACTCTGTAGAGGTTTGCGCACTTTTCCCCACAAGACTCGATCGCCTCCGTTGGGTTTCTCGCACTACAGGGTGTTTGAGAAGACGGATGACCGAGACATTGTCTTTCAGAAGCGCTAGCACCTTAGGATCGGGTAGACCGTACCACCTACATCCCCTACATCTGCTAGTCTACCATTGTAAGAGTTCGCACGACTTAGTCAACTATGCTAGAGCCCATAATAGCTTGTGGCTGCACACGGAAGTTTCTAGTATGAATAGTCTCATGATCCCTTTGAGCCCGGGTGGCGGTCCAAAAGAAAACAGGCAAGTCCTGGAATACCCAGGTGCCTCAATCCACCCAGATGTGTGTTTAAGTTGCCACCTTAGATAACCATTAATTAACAAAACTCACATGTGTCATGGATATCACTCACCCAATCCATGTCTACTAGCATAGCATGGCATAATAAGCAAACGTAGAAGTAACTCCCAAAGGTTTGATAATAAACAGGTAATAGGTACTAGCTCATCTACTTCCCATCCCACAATTTAATTAGATCCTAACCATGAAATGTGTGAGGGTTCATCTAATGCAATAAAACTGGGTAGTAGAAAAGGTATGATCAAAGTGTTACTTGCCTTGCTGATGATCCGGGAAACCTAGCGATTCGAAGTAACAAGCGGCGCACTCCGGGTATTCTATCGCAGACAAACAAATAAGCATACAATAAGTACTCAACTAATGCACAGGTAAAACTCAAATAAGAGATCTAACCAGAAGGTTCAACTCAAGAACTCCGGTTGGCAAAAGAATCAAATCGAACGAAGCAACGAAAATCAAACGGCGAAAGAAAACAACTTTGTTCTACTAATCTGGATCTAGGGCAATTTTTTTACAGTAGCAAAATCTTGTTTAAGTTGGTTAAACGGATAGAGGGTTTCGAGACGAAACTCTAGGCGCTTCAATCTCCTGATTCCGATAAACGAGCGAAAAGTTATACTAAAAAGAAAATCGGATCAGGAATCACGATCAGAAAAATCGCGGATTTAATCTGAGAAAGGAAAAACGAGGAACGCTCGCTAAATTAAATAAACCGGGAAAACCGATCTATTTTAAAAAATCGAATAAAAAAAAACCGACAGAAAAACCAACGGAAAAACCGAATGGTTTTTCAAAAAAAATAAAACAAACGGCGTGGATTTCGAGGCGGCGGCGGACCTCGGGCGGCGTCCGGCGGCGGGGCGTCGGCGACGGCGGCGAGAGCTGGGCGGCTCGGGCTAGGGTTAGCTCTGGCTGGGCCTCCCCCCGGCTTAAATAGCCTAACGGGCCGGGAGTCCTAGTCGGACACGGCCCTAGGCCGGTTCGATTTTTTTTAAATAATTACGCGCAGAAGAAAAATAAAAAGAAATACTAAAAGACTCCAAAAATTCTGAAATAAATTTTCACGGGCTTCTAAAATCAAGCCGCACAAGGTGAACATTTATTTGGGACCTAAATGCAATTTTGAAAAACGCACATTTTTCCTAAATTCAAATAAAACACCGAAAAACTCTGAAATAAAATCATATTTGATTTTATTATTAAATCCTCAATATTTCTTTATTTTGGGAAAGTCATTTTATTCCCTCTCTCATATTTTTGTAATAGAAATAATTGATGATAAAATAAATAAATCAAATGATCCTATTCTCAAAATTTGAGAAAACTCAAATATGAAAATAACGAAATCCCCAACTCTCTCCATGGGTCATTGAGTTGCGTAGAATTTCTAGGATCAACCAAAATGCAAAATAAAATATGGTATGGAATGATGATCTAATGTATAACATTCCAAATTGGAAATTTGGTATGTTACACTATCCAACGCCGCAAGTACGACGCCAAGACCACCTCAAGTTCGGCTACATGAAACACCGTGTAAGACTACATATCCGGGACGCGTCAAGTACCACTACCCCCAAGTACCACGACGTCCGTCGATCGCCAAGTACCCCTTCGTTTCGTCGAGACCGGCAAGTCCGAAGACCCCAAGTACCACGACAACCTCGAAGGGATTCAAATCCGCCAAGCTCCTCTAACGATGACCCGAACGGCTACAAAACGCGTACCACTACTGTCACGAAGTACCTCTTCGAAACGACCGAGTTCTACTACCGTCGACCCGCAAAATCCCGTGGACGTCAAGTACCGTGTCATTGACCCCGAACCTGTACGAAAACATGTACGACTACTTCCGTGGCCGAAGACCCGTGTACAACTACCATCGCCGAAGGCCGTCGAGTGAACGTCTACCCACATCGTGTATTTGACCAAGTTCGATGACGACCTCCGAAGAACTCGGATTCGCCAAGTTCTACTACCGTCGCCCTTGGAAACCTTGGATTCGTCAAGTACCTCTCCGAAGAACTCGGATTCGTCAAGTTCTACTACCATCATCCTCGAAGACCCATGAATGACTACTGCCACTATGAACTCGTTCCGCCCGAAACGCATGCTTCGAAGGTATAACCCCGAGACGACCGCCCGTGGACCGAATGCTTGCGATGTATGAGTTGAACCATGTGTTGCTCCGTGTCCGAGTTGTTCTTTGCGAGTTCGTAATTGCCATGCCGTCCACCCATGGGAACCCGGCAACCGGGATCACCCCATCATCTTGCATGACACACTCACACCCACTTCCTTTTGCACCGGTATCTCAGTGAGCTATCGGAATCGGAATGTTGCCGTGGCACCATTTCCGTTGTCATTGCCGTGGCACCCCTTTCGTTTTCTGCCACGATGACAAATGCTTCATAATATGCTCATATCAACATTTTCATAAAATTGCATAAGCTTGTTCATGTCATCCGCATCATGATAATAACAATTAAAATGTTTAAAATTGTTGTTGCATTAAATTGCTAATGCATATGGGGAGTTACTGGAAATTTGTTGTTGTTCCGGCCTCATTTAAAATGCCTAACTATGTTTTCTACTCATGTTTCACCTCTTGCCATGTTAACCAACATTTAATATTGTTGAGTACCTAAACGGGAGAGAACTAAATAATTGACATGGTGTTTCGTCAATATGCAACTCGTTGCATATTGAGCTCCACTTAACTTGTAGAGTTGTTGCACTTTGCCATGCCATGCTTCATTAAACCGGACATGCATCATACTTGGTTGTGCATCATGCCATGTTCATGTGTTGGTTGTTTACTATGTTGTGTGCTTCTTTCTGGTGTTGCTTCTTCGGGTTAGTTCCGATAACATCGCGTTTGTGAGGATCCGTTCGTATTCGTCCGTTTGTCTTCGTCCGTTTGTCTTCTTCATGGACTCGTTCTTATTCCTTGTGGGATCTCAGGAAAGATGACCATACCCTCGAAATCACTTCTATCTTTGCTTGCTAGTTGCTCGCTCTATTGCTATGCCTATGCTGTGATACCTACCACTTGCTTTATCACACCTCCCATATTGCCATGTCAAGCCTCTAACCCACCTTGTCCTAGCAAACCGTTGTTTGGCTATGTTACCGCGTTGCTCAGCCCCTCTTATAGCGTTGTTAGTTGCAGGTGAAGAAGGAGCTTGTTCCTTGTTGGAACATGTTTATTGTTGGGATATCACAATATATCTTATTTAATTAATGCATCTATATACTTGGTAAAGGGTGGAAGGCTCGGCCTTATGCCTGGTGTTTTGTTCCACTCTTGCTGCCCTAGTTTCTGTCATACCGGTGTTATGTTCCTTGATTTTGCGTTCCTTACACGGTTGGGTTACAATGGGAACCCCTTGATAGTTCGCCTTGAATAAAACTCCTCCAGCAAGGCCCAACCTTGGTTTTACCATTTGCCACCTAGCCTCTTTTTCCCTTGGGTCGGCCAGCCCAAGGGTCATCTTTATTTAAACCCCTAGGCCAGTGCTTCTTTAAGTGTTGGTCCAACCCAGAGCACCGTGCAGGGCCAGCCCTTGGCAACTTGGGTTACATCGGCTCCTATACGCTTAGCTTATCCGGTGTGCCCTAAGAATGGGATATGTGCAGCTCCTATCGGGATTTGTCGGCACAACGGGTGGTCTTGCTGGACTTGTTTTACCATTGTCGAGATGTCTTGTAACCGGGATTCCGAGCCTGGTCGGGTCTTCCTGGGAGAAGGAATATCCTTCGTTGACCGTGAGATCTTGTGATGGGCTAAGTTGGGACACCCCTGCAGGGATTTGATCTTTCAAAAGACGTGCCCACGGTTATGGGCATATGGGAATTTGTTAATGTCCGGTTGTAGAAAACTTAAATCTTAACTTAATTAAAATGATCAACCGCGTGTGTAGCCATGATGGTATCTTCTCGGCGGAGTCCAAGAAGTGAACATGGTGTTGGAGTTATGCTTGAACGTAAGTAGTTTCAGGATCACTTCTTGATCATAGTTTCTCGACCGTGCCTTTGCCTTCTCTTCTCGCTCTCATTTGCATATGTGAGCAACCATATTTGCTAGTGCTTGTTGCAGCTCCACCTCATACCTTTTTCCCTACCTATGAGCTTAAATAGTCTTGATCGCGAGCGTGTGAGATTGCCGAGTTCCCGTGACTCACAGATTACTTCCAAAACCAGCTTGCAGGTGCCAATGATATCAGGCAGGTGACGCAACCAAGCTCAAGGAGGAGCTTGATGAAGTTCATGTTCGTTGCGTTGTTTTCATTTCCTTTTGATTAGTAGTGGAGCCCAGTTGGGGCGATCGGGGACTTTGTTGCATTTGGGGTTGTTCTTTATTTTGGTTCCGTAGTCGGACCTTGATTGTATCTGGATGACTGTAATGATTTTATGCTATTGTGTGACGTGGCGAGTGTAAGCCAACTATGTACCTCTTTTCCTTATTCATTACATGGGTTGTGTGAAGATTACCCCACTTGTGACATTGCTTACAATGCGGTTATGCCTCTAAGTCGTGCTTCGACACGTGGGAGATATAGCCACATCGTGGGCGTTACAACCCATTGTATGTGAACGTAGAGCTTATCCCACCCGATCATCACGTGGTGTCTCAGCATGAAGAACTTTCGCCATAGTGCATACTTAGGGAGAACACTTATACCTTGAAATTTTAGTATGGGATCATCTCATAATGCTACCGTCGTACTAAGCAAAATAAGATGCATAAAAGATAAACATCACATGCAAAATATGTGACATGATATGGCCATCATCATCTTGTGCCTTTGATCTCCATATCCAAAGTACCATCATGATCTCAATCGTCACCGGCATGATACCATGGTCTCCATCATCTTGATCTTTATCAATGTGTATTCACATGGTCGTCTCGCCAACTATTGCTATCGCATAGCGATAAAGTAAAGAATTATATGGCGCTTGCACCTTATGCAATAAAGAGACAACCATAAGGCTCCTGCTAGTTGCCGATAACTTTAAAAAAACATGATCATCTCGTACAACAATTTATATCACATCACATCTTGACCATATCACATCACAACATGCCCTGCAAAAACAAGTTAGACATCCTCTACTTTGTTGTTGCAAGTTTTACGTGGATTCTACGGGCTTAGCAAGAACCGTTCTTACCTACGCATCAAAAACCACAACGAATTTCCGTCAAGTGTGATGTTTTAACCTTTAACAAGGATCAAGTGTAGTCACTCGATTCAACTAAAGTTGGAGAAATACTGCCTTTGTCCACGGCAACACTCGATTCAACAAGGATCAAACTTTCACGCACATGTCCATGGTCTATGAGATGCTTTACTTGCCTTTGTATTTCTTTGGTTTCTTCGGGGTTGACGCGGTATGGAGCTTTGTTCGGAAGAGGTGCTCTGTGGATGAGGTCGATTCGGTGCTCAATGCCTCGTAGAGGAGGTAGACCTGGAGGTAGCTCATCGGGGAAAACATTGTGAAATTCCTACAAAAGAGAAGACAACACTATAGGAAGAGTGTGAGAAGTGTTAGTTTGCGGTGCATTGTCCTTGCACACGAGGACATAGTGTAGGACACTAGATGGGTTCTCACACACTTCTCTTATCTCACATTTGGTGGCAAATAGAACTAGGTTCTTGTTTTAGTTCATCGTGGAGGCACTCGATTTGGGCTTGTGGCGCTCACTCTCTTTTTGGTGGCTCGCTCTCTCACTATGATCTCCACGATGGGTGGCTTGCTTGTCGGCGATCACTTGACTTGGTGACATTGGACGGAGGACGTACTCCTTGCCCTTCATCTTGAAGATGTAGTAGTTCATTCGGCCGTTGTGAACGACTCCTCTATCGAATTGCCATGGCCGTCCAAGGAGAAGATGACAAACGGTCATTGGAACGATGTCGCACTCCAAGGTGTCTTCGTAGGCGCCGATTTTGAAGGAGACTTGTACTCGGTGCTCGACTTGGATGGTGCCGAAGTCACTAAGCCATTGCACTTTGTATGGATGTGGATGCTTCGTCTTGGGCAATTGGAGCTTGGAGCAAAGTTCTTCACTTGCGAGATTATGACAACTCCCTCCATCGGTGATGACCTTGACAGATCGTCCATTAATGCCGGCCTTTGTGTGGAATATGTGGCATCGTTGGTCTTCTTCTTGGTGATGTTGGAGAGTCATGACTTTGGAGACAACAAGTGCGGGACTTGAGTCTTCATTGCAAAAGACTTGTTCTTCTTCATTATTCACTTGGCGGTGCATGGCGACTTGCTCAAGGGCTTCCATTTCGCCTTCACTCATGGAGTCATAAGTGCCATCGTCATTGAAGACCATGGTTCGCTTTTTGGTGCACTCATAGGACTTGTGGCCTCGGCCTCCATAAGTGAAACACTTGAAGAAACTCGTCTTGACGGTCTCATCGGTTAGGGTTGATGATGATGAAGCTCTCGGCTTGAAGTCGCTCGTAGTAGGATGGCTTGTAGTTGACGAAGCTTTCTTGGAACTCGACTTGTCGATGTTGGTAGTAGAAGGCTTTGTAGTCGGTGTTGGAGTCGTTGAAGCTTGGTTGTTGGAGAAGCCGTAGGACTTGGATGAGAACTTGGCATACTTGAAATCATCTTGCACTTGGCGTTCCGCTTTGGTAGCTTGGTGCACTAGCTCGATGAGATTTGAGTATGGTTGGAAGTCGGCGATCTTCTTCATGGGATCATTGAGTCCATTCAAGAAACATGCCATTGTTTGCTCATCATCTTCCGTGACATTGGCTCGTATCATTGCAATCTCCATCTCCTTGTAGTACTCTTCAATGCTCTTTGTTCCTTGCTTGAGTAGTTGGATTTTCTTGAAGAGGTCGCGGTTGTAGTAGGTAGGTACGAAGCGTGCTCTCATGACATCCTTCATTTGCGCCCAAGTGGTGATGGGTGGTTCACCTCTTGCCTCTTGGCGCTCTATGATTTGTTCCCACCAAATGAGGACATAGTCTTGGAACTCAAGGGATGCCATCGCGATCTTCTTCTCTTCTTCATAATTGTGCAGATAGAAGATCTCGTCAACTTTCAATGCCCATGAAAGGTACTCTTCGGGATCGTTGCTTCCATTGAATGTGGGCATGGTGAACTTGAGCTTGCCATAGCGTTGATCTTCATTGTGTTGGGGCCGGGGATGATGACGCCCATGTTGTTGATGATTGTTCAACTCGTGGTGCTCTTGGCGCGAAGGGTTGTCAACCTCATGTTGATCTTGTCGTCGAGGATCTCCATTGTCTTCATGATCTTGAGGAACTTGTTGTTCTTGACGTGCTTGTGGAGGAGCTTGTCGAGCTCGAGGAGGAACTTGACGGTGCACGCGAGCTTGATAAATCCTCTCGCGGACTTCTTCGCGAAGTGCTTCGGCATGTTCATGAGCTTGTCGGCCTCAGTCGGCTACTGCTCGACTTGAATCGCGTAGAGCTTGTTGTGCCTCAAGTGCTTGAGCGTCATGGAGTTGTTGTTCTTGACGTTGTGCCTCGACATCTTGAGCATTTTGGTGTAGATGCGCTCGCTCTTCCTCTTCATGTTGTCATTGTCGTTGCCGTTCTCGTGCTAGTGCAAAGGCCTCTTGAGTTTGACGTTGTCGGCGCTCTTGAGATTCGGTGTCGCGTAGGGGGTTGAGGCTTGCTTGATGACCGTTGCGCGCGGCTCGGCGAAGAGTGTTCGATGTCAGTGTACTTGAGCCGGAGAGGGTGAAGTCGGAGTGGCGGCTTGCACGGCTCCTTCTTGAAGTGGAAGAAGAGCGGTTGAGCAACAAAGCGCGAATCTCATCCATCCTTGCGTCATTCTCTTGCTTGTGATTGTCAAGCTTGTGGTCGAAGTAGTCCCTTGTACGTTGCTCAGAAAGTCGCAAGTCGGCGGCAAGGTTGTCGATGCATTCACTCATAGCTTGTTGCTCTTGATGCAAAGGACGTTGTGCACCAAAGAGGTGACTCTTGGTGACGAAGGAGTTCATGTTGTCGTCTTGCTCCATGAAGAGTGGGTTGGTAGAAGTACTTGGCCTATCCATCATTCCAAGACAAATGTGAGTGGTAGAAAGAGAAGAACGAGTACCAAATGTACCTTGACCGAAGTTGAAAGTGGATCGAGGATCACTCCAATGTAGGACAAGGAAATAGCACAATTGGTACTAGCTCTTGTCGGTTTCTCACACCTACATAAGTAAAAGCTTTTGGTGGAGCTTGGTTAGGATGGTGGCACAAAATTTGGTGCAATTGTAAGTGAGCTTCAATAATGTTGGAAAAGATTCGCAAGATGCAATGTAACAAGTAGACCATGCATATAAGGTACACGGAAACACACACGCAAAAAGATAAGTGGGGTCGTGCAACCAAGGGTGAGCCAAAATGTGGAATCCAAAAAAATGCACTTGTCGCACAACACTAGAGAGACGCTAGCATGATTGCACAATAGGCGGATACACGAACTTGTGCACAACCTACTTAGCAAAAATGCAACGACTTCTATCCCAAGTATGCTCTATGCAGGTGCTGCTATGATATGATCCAAGATGATCGAGTATGACAATCTTAATGTTGTAAGATGCTATATTTCTTGCTTAAAAGCTCTTTGCTTATCTTTCCTCTTTCCTTAAAAGCTTGTTTGGCTCTTTGAGTTTGAGCTCTTTTCTCATGCAAGGCCATATGAACCGATATAGCAAGTGAGTATGCGATGACAACTTTGTTACACAAGAGATGATACCAATATATGCAACAATGATATATGGATGATATGAGAAGTATGATCACTAATGTGCACAAGTCTCGTTGCCGGCAATACTCAATGGCTAGTCTCGATGGGTAAGCAACGCAAATGAGTAAGGCTATAATGGCTATCAATGTAATGGCAAGAGTGATATGTCCAATACCAAGATGAGGTTACTGGTCTTGCTTCCGGTATGGTGTCAAAATGGTGGCACGAATACCAAGGTGTAGTCGAGGTGGTCGTTGTTGATGACGATGTAGGACGACAGTGATGATGTAGGACGCGTCCATGGCGAAGATGAGTGGTGGTGATGTCGATGTCGAACCGTACCTAGATAACCGAAACACAAAAGGATACGACACCGCAACTCAAATTCTCAAAACCTGGAAGTAGAAAATGTGTCGGAGAGCGAAACGGTCCAAAATGGTTCGGTTATGCGGAAATGTTGGAGGTATGTGGAAGTATATGTGGTATATGGTGGGCACCGGAACAAAATTTGGTGAAAAATGGACGGAAAACGGGGCGGTGGATGGAGATGTTGCTGCCAGGGGTCGGATGTCCGGGCTTGACGGGCCGGATGTCCGGGCTCTGGATCCGGGGACGAACGAGATGAACACTGCGTGGAGAGGTCAAATCCGGGCGAAATTCGGAGGAATTTGTTGATGGAAATTGGGGGAAAATGGATGGGAAGCTAGATCCACTCAAAACAAAGCAAATCCACTGATCCAAACCAACAAAATCTCAACACACCAACAAATCACAAAAAAAATTGGGGCTATTTTTGGTGGGGAGTTTTTGAATTAGGATGAAAAACAACAAAACAAGGCTAGAAAACACAACGAGGAGGCTCCGAAATCATGATCAACGTGGATCATGATACCAAGATGATGTAGGGTAGAACCCTAATCGGCCGATCTTTCATGAAAGGAGCGGATCCCGCGAAGAACATGAGGAATACGAGGGGGAAAATGAGGGAAAACACAAGAGGAAACACTAAACCAACACGAATAAGTCACACATGTGCTAGACCCTCGAATACATAAGGAAAGATACACGATCCATGAAAAACTAAGGACGATACAAGGGTAGCCGGTCTTCTCCGTGAGGAGGTCTTGAGTTCTTCCCTAAAAGGGGTCTTGAATCCGCTTGGGGGATCTTCTCCGGTGGAGGCGCGAATCTCCGTGGAGAAGGTAACCAAGGGGATGAGCAAAGCTCTCACACAAACATGAGCTAAACCTTTGCTAACCCTAGAAAGTTGGGCGAGGTGGAGTATATATAGTCTAGAAGGGATACACGGGCCTCGGCCCTTCACTGTGCGCAGACAGGGGAGGCCGGATGTCCTGGTTGGTCGGGCCGGATGTCCGGGCTTTCAGGCGACGCCGGATGTCCGGGCTGGGGAGGCCGAATGTCCGGGCTGGAGTGGTGGCATTTGTTGCTGTCGGGTTCGGAGGGGCCGGATTTCCGGGTTGGCGGCCGGATGTCTGGGGGCTCGGGAGAGGCCGGATGTCCGGGCTGTCGTGGCCGGATGTCCGGGGCCTGTAGCTTCTGGCGGCTGTGCTGCTGTAGTGGACGACGCTCCAGGGGCCGGATGTCCGGGGTCATGGCCGGATGTCCGGGGCCTGGGAGATGTTCTTGGCTCCTTCCATTGGTTCTCCTCATTCGTGGATTTGGGGACTTGTGCATCTTCATGCGCATCTTCGGGAGGGTCCTCTTGGTGCCTAATCATGCACAACACCTCGGACTTAGGTAGTAGCCATGTCTCATGCATATAAAGTGGAAGTTCGGAGAGGACTGAGTTCACCTTATCTTTGATAGCCTTGGCTCGGGCTCGGGCCATTGGTCCAAGTGGTGTCGTTGGTGGTGTAGGTGCATCCATGGGGATGATCTTGGGATGCTCCGCATTAGTTTTCCTTTTGAAGTTATCTTATCGGATTAAGTCTTTAAGGATTTGAGAACACTTGATGTATGTCTTGCGTGGGATACCCGTGGTGACAATGGGGTATTCTATTGATCCACTTGATGTATGTTTTGGTGATCAACTTGCGGGTTCTGCCCATGAACCTATGCATAGGGGTGGCACACATTTTCGTCTTGACTCTCCGGTAGAAACTTTGGGGCACTCTTTGAAGTACTTTGTGTTGGTTTGAATAGATGAATCTAAGATTGTGTGATGCATATCATATAATCATACCCACGGATACTTGAGGTGACATTGGAGTATCTTGGTGACATTAGGGTTTTGGTTGATTTGTGTCTTAAGGTGTTATTCTAGTACGAACTCTATGATAGATCGAACGGAAATAATAGCTTCATGTTATTTTACTACGGACTCTTGAATAGATCGATCAGAAAGGATAACTTTGAGGTGGTTTCATACCCTGCCATAATCTCTTCGTTTGTTCTCCGCTATTAGTGACATTGGAGTGACTCTTTGTTGCATGTTGAGGGATAGTTATATGACCCAATTATGTTATTATTGTTGAGAGAACTTCCACTAGTGAAAGTATGAACCCTAGGCCTTGTTTCAACGCATTGCAATACCGTTTGTGCTCACTTTTATCATTAGTTATCTTGCTGTTTTTATATTTTCAGATTACAAAAACTTTATCTACCATCCATATACCACTTGTATCACCATCTCTTCGCCGAACTAGGGCACCTATACAATTTACCATTGTATTGGGTGTGTTGGGGACACAAGAGACTCTTTGTTATTTGGTTGCAGGGTTGCTTGAGAAAGACCATCTTCATCCTATGCCTCCTACGGATTGATAGACCTTAGGTCATCCACTTGAGGGAAATTTGCTACTGTCCTACAAACCTCTGCACTTGGAGGCCCAACAACGTCTACAAGAAGAAGGTTGTGTAGTAGACATCAAGCTCTTCTATGGTGTCATTGCCGGGGAGGTTAGCGCTTGAAGGTATATCTTTAGATCTTGCAATTGAATCTTTTTGTTTCTTGTTTTAGCACTAGTTTAGTTTATAAAAGAAAACTACAAAAAGATATGGAATTGAGTTTGCCTCATACGCTTCATCTTTTTAATATCTTTCGTGAGTATGATGGAAAGGAAAATTGTGCCAAAGTGTTAGAATAAGAATGCATTAAAATGTTTGCCACTAAATATTTGAATGATGAGCATGATTGCAATGTTGTTAGTATGAACTCCTTGAATATCCATGACACTAATGATATGCAAAGCCACAAGCTTGGGGAAGCTATAACTGATGAAGAAGATATTTTTTGTCCCCCAAGTTTTGATGAGCAAATTTATTATGATGAAAGCTTGCCTCCTATTTATGATGATTACATTGATGAAAGTTCATTTGGAGAGGTCATGACTTTATTTTGTGATGAATCCACTATTTCGGAAGAGGTTCCAATTGATTATGAGAACAAAGTTGCTATATATGATGATTATTGTGATGACTTGTATGATATAAGGAATAATGATATCCATGAAACTTGTCATCTTGATTTCAATTTTCAATCCCATGATAGTTATTTTGTTGAGTTTGCTCCCACTACTATTCATGAGAAGAAATTTGCTTATGTGGAGAGTGATAAAAATTATATGCTTGTGCATCATGAAAATATATGTGATAGTTATACTGTTGAATTCATTCATGATGCTACTGAAAATTATTATTAGGTAGGAATATATGCTTGTAGGAATTGCAATAATATCAAGTTTCCCCTCTATGTGCTTAAAATTTTGAAGTTATGCTTGTTTTACCTCCCTATGCAAGTTGATTCTTGTTCCCACAAGTTGTTTGCTCACAAAATCCCTATGCATAGGAAGTGGGTTAGACTTAAATGTGCTAGTCATATTCTTCACGATGCTCTCTCTATGTTTCAATTCTTAGCCTTTATGTGAGCATTATTGAAATCATCATGCCTAGCTAGGGGCGTTAAACGATAGAGCTTGTTGGAGGCAACCCAACTTTATTTTTGTTCCTGTTTAGTAATAAATAATTCATCTAGCCTCTTTCTAGATGTAGTTTTATGTTTTAATTAGTGTTTGTGCCAAGTAGAACCTTTGGGAAGACTTGGGGAAAGTCTTTGCGATCATGCTGTAAAAAACAGAAACTTTAGTGCTCACGAGATTTGCTGCCATTTTTTATTGGAGAGTGATATTTAGTTAATTATTTTTGAAGATGATTAATAGATAAATTCCTCACTTCCAGAAATTTATTTTAGAATTTTTGGGGTTTCAGAAGTATACGTTTGATCCAGATTACTACAGACTGTTCTGTTCTTGACATATTCTGTTTTCTATGTGTTGTTTGCTTATTTTGATGAATCTATGAGTAGTATCGGAGGGTATGAACCATCAAGAAGTTGAAATAAATTAGATATTACACCAATATGAATTTATAATGAGTTCACAATAGTACCTAAGTGGTGATTTATTTTCTTATACTAACGGAGCTTACGAGTTTTCTGTTAAGTTTTGTGTTGTGAAGTTTTCAAGTTTTGGGTAAAGATTCGATGGATTATGGAATAAGGAGTGGCAAGAGCCTAAGCTTGGGGATGCCCAAGGCACCCCAAGGAAATATTCAATTACAACCAAGAGCCTAAGCTTGGGGATGCCCCGGAAGGCATCCCCTCTTTCGTCTTCGTTCATCGGTAACTTTACTTGGAGCTATATTTTTATTTACCACATGATATGTGTTTTGCTTGGAGCGTCATTTTATTTTATTTTTTTGCTTGCTGTTTGAATAAAATACCAAGATCTGAAATTCTTAAATGTTAGAGAGTCTTCACATGGTTGTATAATTATCTTACTACTCATTGATCTTCACTTATATCTTTTGGAGTAGTTTGTCATTTGCTCTAGTGCTTCACTTATATCTTTCTAGAGCACGGTGGTGGTTTTACTTTATAGAAATAGATGAACTCTCATGCTTCACTTATATTATTTTGAGAGTCCTTTAGAACAACATGGTAATTTGCTATTTAGGCATAATAAAAACTTTCATATAAAGTGCACTGAACACTAAGAGAAGTTTGATACTTGATAATTGTTTTGAGATATGGAGATGGTGATATTAGAGTCATGCTAGTTGAGTAGTTGTGAATTTGAGAAATACTTGTGTTGAAGTTTGTGATTCCCGTAGCATGCACACATGGTGAACCATTATGTGAAGAAGTCGGAGCATGATTTATTTATTGATTGTCTTCCTTATGAGTAGCGGTCGGGGACGAGCGATGGTCTTTTCCTACCAATCTATCCCCCTAGGAGCATGCGCGTAGTACTTTGTTTCGATAACTAATAGATTTTTGCAATAAGTATGTGAGTTCTTTATGACTAATGTTGAGTCCATGGATTATACCCACTCTCACACTTCCACCATTACTAGCCTCTCTAATACTGCACACCTTTCGCCGGTATCATACACCCACCATATACCTTCCTCAAAACAGACACCCTACCTACCTATCATGGCATTTCCATAGCCATTCCGAGATGTATTTCCATGCAACTTTCCACCGTTCCGCTTACTATGACACGCTCCATCATTTTCATATTGCTTTGCATGATCATGTAGTTGACATTGCATTTGTGGCAAAGCCACCATTAATAATTCTTCCATACATGTCACTCATGCATGATTGCTATCCCGGTACACCGCCGGAGGCATTCATATAGAGTCATACTTTGTTCTATTATCGAGTTGTAATCATTGAGTTGTAAATAAATAGAAGTGTGATGATCATCATTCATAGAGTATTGTCCCAAAAAAGGCCAAAAAAAGAAAGGCCAAAAAAAAGGAAGGCCAAAATAAAGGAAAAGGCCAAATAAAAAAAGGAAAATAAAAAGGGGCAATGCTACTATCCTTTTTCCACACTTGTGCTTCAAAGCAGCACCATGATCTTTATGATAGAGAGTCTCTTGTTCTGTCACTTTCATATACTAGTGGGAATTTTTCATTATAGAACTTGGCTTGTATATTCCAACAATGGGCCTCCTCAAGTGCCCTAGGTCTTCGTGAGCAAGCAAGTTGGATGCACACCCACTTAGTTTATTTTGTTGAGCTTTCATACATTTATAGCTCTAGTGCATCCGTTGCATGGCAATCCCTACTCACTCACGTTGATATCTATTGATGGGAATCTCCATAGCCCATTGATACAACTAGTTGATGTGAGACTATCTTCTCCCTTTTTGTCTTCTCCACAACCACCCTTCTATTCCACATATAGTGCTATGTCCATGGCTCACGCTCATGTATTGCGTGAAGATTGAAAAAGTTTAAGAACATCAAAAGTATGAAACAATTGATTGGCTTGTCATCGGGGTTGTGCATGATTTAAATACGCTGTGTGGTGAAGATGGAGCATAGCCAGACTATATGATTTTGTAGGGATAGCTTCTTTGGCCATGTTATTTTGAGAAGACATGATTACTTTGTTAGTATGCTTGAAGTATTATTATTTTTATGTCAATATTAAACTTTTGTCTTGAATCTTATGGATCCGAATATTCTTGCCACAATAAAGAGAATTACATGGATAAATATGTTAGGTAGCATTCCACATCAAAAATTCTGTTTTTATCATTTACCTACTCGAGGACGAGCATGAATTAAGCTTGGGGATGCTGATACATCTCCAATGTATCTATAACTTTTGATTGGTCCATGCTATTATATTATCTGTTTTGGATGTTTATGGGCTTTATTATACACTTTTATATTATATTTGGGACTAACCTATTAACCCAGAGCCTAGTGCCAGTTTCTGTTTTTTCCTTGTTTTAGAGTATCATAGAAAAGGAAAATTAAATAGAGTCCAATTGACCTGAAACTTCACGAAACTTATTTTTGGACTAGAAGAAGCCCACGGAGTATCGGAGATGGACCAGGAGAGTCCCGGGCTGCCCACGAGGGTGGGGGTGCGCCCACCCCCCTAGGCGCGCCCCGTGCCTCGTGGACAGCTCAGAGGTCCACCGACGTACTTCTTCCTCCCATATATACCCATATACCCTAAAAACATCGGGGAGCACAATAGATCGGGAGTTCCACCGCCAGAAGTCTCCGTAGCCACCGAAAACCAATCTAGCCCCGTTCCGGCACCCTGCCGGAGGGGGAATCCCCCTCCGGTGGCCATCTTCATCATCCCGGTGCTCTCCATGACGAGGAGGGAGTAGTTCTCCCTCGGGGCTGAGGGTATGTACCAGTAGCTATGTGTTTGATCTCTCTCTCTCTCTCGTGTTCTTGAGGTGGTACGATCTTGATGTATCGCGAGCTTTGCTATTATAGTTGTATCATATGATGTTTCTCCCCCTCTACTCTCTTGTAATGGATTGAGTTTTCCTTTTGAAGTTATCTTATCGGATTGAGTCTTTATGGATTTGAGAACACTTGATGTATGTCTTGCGTGGGATACCCGTGGTGACAATGAGGTATTCTATTGATCCACTTGATGTATGTTTTGGTGATCAACTTGCGGGTCCCGCCCATGAACCTATGCATAGGGGTTGGCACACGTTTTCTTCTTGACTCTCCGGTAGAAACTTTTGGGCACTCTTTGAAGTACTTTGTGTTGGTTTGAATAGATGAATCTGAGATTGTGTGATGCATATCGTATAATCATACCCATGGATACTTGAGGTGACATTGGACTATCTAGGTGACATTAGGGTTCTGGTTGATTTGTGTCTTAAGGTGTTATTCTAGTATGAACTCTATGATAGATCGAATGGAAAGAATAGCTTCATGTTATTTTACTACGGACTCTTGAATAGATTGATCAGAAAGGATAACTTTGAGATGGTTTCGTACCCTACCATAATCTCTTCGTTTGTTCTCCGCTATTAGTGACTTTGGAGTGACTCTTTGTTGCATGTTGAGGGATAGTTATATGATCCAATTATGTTATTATTGTTGAGAGAACTTGCACTAGTGAAAGTATGAACCCTAGGCCTTGTTTCAACGCATTGCAATACCGTTTTTGCTCACTTTTATCATTAGTTACCTTGCTGTTTTTATATTTTCAGATTACAAAAACCTTTATCTACCATCCATATACCACTTGTATCACCATCTCTTCGCCGAACTAGTGCACCTATACAATTTACCATTGTATTGGGTGTGTTGGGGACACAAGAGAGTCTTTGTTATTTTGTTGCAGGGTTGCTTGAGAGAGACCATCTTCATCCTACGCCTCCTACCGATTGATAAACCTTAGGTCATCCACTTGAGGGAAATTTGCTACTGTCCTACAAACCTCTGCACTTGGAGGCCCAACAACGTCTACAAGAAGAAGGTTGTGTAGTAGACATCAACATGGACGAGACACATCTCTGGCCAATAACCAATAGCGGAACCTGGATGCCCATATTGGTTCCTACATATTCTACGAAGATCTTTATCGGTCAAATCGCATAACAACATATGTTGTTCCCTTTGTCATTGGTATGTTACTTGCCCGAGATTCGATCGTCGGTATCATTATACCTAGTTCAATCTCATCACTGGCAAGTCTCTTTACTCTTTCCGTAATGCATCATCCGGTGACTAACTCATTAGTCACATTGCTTGCAGGGCTCATAGTGATGTGCATTACCGAGAGGGCCCAGAGATACCTGTCCGATACACGGAGTGACAAATCCTAATCTCGATCTATGCCAACTCAACAAACACCATCGGAGACACATGTAGATCATCTTTATAATCACCCAGTTACATTGTGACGTTTGACAACACACAAGGTGTTGCTCTGGTATTCGGGAGTTGCATAATCTCATAGTCCGAGGAACATGTATAAGTCATGAACAAAGCAATAGCAATAAACTAAACGATCATATTGCTAAGCTAACGGATGGGTCTTGTCCATCACATCATTCTCTAATGATGTGACCTCGTTCATCAAATGACAACACATGTCTATGGCTAGGAAACTTAACCATCTTTGATTAACGATCTAGTCAAGTAGAGGCATACTAGGGACACTTTGTTTGTCTATGTATTCACACATGTGCTAAGTTTCCGGTTAATACAATTCTAGCATGAATAATAAACATTTATCAGGATATAAGAAAATATAAATAACGACTTTATTATTTCCTCTAGGGCATATTTACTTCAACCCGAGTAAGTAGGTTGTTTGCGTAAGGGAGTAAAGAGGACTTGATTAGTGCCATGGTTGGGTTTTACCTTAATGATCTTTAGTAGTTGGAATGCTTGGTAGAGTTCCAATCATAAGTGCATATGATCCAAGTAGAGAAAGTATGTTAGCCTATGCCTCTCCCTCATATAAAATTGCAATAATGATTACCGGTCTAGTTATCGATTGCCTAGGGACAAATGTCTTTCTTGTGACAAAAAGCTCTTTACTAAAACTAACTTAATTGTTTATTTATCTAAATAGCCCCTAGCTTTTATTTATGTGTTCTTTATTATCTTGCAAACCTATCCCTTTACACCTACAAAGTACTTCTAGTTTCATACTTGTTCTAGGTAAAGCGAACATAAGTGCGCGTAGAGTTGTATCGGTGGTCGATATAACTTGAAGGGAATATAAATTATAGCTTTAGCTCCTCATTGGGTTCGACACTTTTACTTATCGAGAAAGGCTACAATTGATCCTTTATACTTGTGGGTTATCAACTGGCGCCGTTGCCGGAGAGCAATAGGGTGGGGTGAATATTCTCGTGTGTGCTTGTTTGCTTTATCACTGAGTAGATTTTATTTTCTGTTCTAAGTTGTTTTGTATCTTTAGTTATGGATATGGGACACAAAATACCAAGAAAATTAGGTGTACTTGCTACTCGAAAATATTAAACACTACTTTGATAATCCTGAGAAAACCACGTTCAACTTCATAATGGGAGACATGTTGAATCAACGTGAATACCTTAGGGATTATCGCTTGACACAAAAAGGGAAACTCTTATGGGATCAAATTGAGATGTTGCAATGGTATACTTGGAATTTATGCTTGATATATGATTATACTTGCTGCTCTAGGATGAAGGCTCCACACCTTCCCTTTTCATGTGAATTTAATGATAATGAAACTTTGGCTTCTTATGCTAATGGTATATATGATTACTATGATGTGGAATGAATATAAGAATTTGTTGCTTTTAAGGGTACCTATGAAATTGAATCTTCGTTTGAAAAGTGTGAAAATTATGATGATGCTGTTTACATACCTGAAAATTATGCTATACATAAATATTGCTATGAGAATTATGAATATAATGCCGATATTGATGAATTTATTGAGAAAGTCTCTGCTGTCCAAGAAGAGACTAATATTTTGCAGGAATCTACGGAAGAAGTAATTGATGACACTGTGAGCTCATTGGATGAAAAAGATGACGAGGAGAGCGAAGAAGAAAAGGAGGAAGAGCGGATTAGCTACTCGTGCCCACCTTCTAATGAGAGTACCTCTTCAACTCATACATTGTTTAATTTCCCTTCGTGCTTACCGAAGGATGAATGCTATGATCCCTTGGATTCGTTTGAAATATCCCTTTTTGATGAAATTGATGCTTGCTATGCTTGTGGCCATGATGCCAATATGAATTATGCTTATGGAGATGAACTTGCTATAGTTCCTTATGTTAAGAATGAAATTGTTTCTATTGCACCCACACATGATAGTCCTATTATATTTTTGAATTCTCCCAACTACACTATATCAGAGAAGTTTGCACTTATTAAAGATTATATTGATGGGTTGCGTTTTACCACTACACATGATGGTTTTGATAAATATAATATGCATGTTCTTGCTGCTCCTACTTGCAATTATTATGAGAGAGGAACTACATCTCCACATCTCTTTTTTTCAACACACTAAAATTGCAAGAAACTGTTTATGCTATGTATCAGCCTTTACTATGTGTGCATGAATTGTTCTTTTATGACATGCCGATGCATAGGTAGAGAGTTAGGCTTCGTTGTTGCATGATATATGTTGCTTTGTGCTCAATACTAAATTATAAATCATTGTTTATTAAAATAGGCTTTGATATACCTTGGGACCCAGGTGGATCAATTACTTGAGCAGTTTATGCCTAGCTTAATGACTTTAAAGAAAGCGCTGGGAGGGTGATAGAGGAAAAGGTGTCCCGTCTTTCGATGAGATGGTTATTATCGTTTTCAGAGGAGTAGACTTTGATGATCCTACTACGGACGTGCGAGGACGTCGCGCCTTAGCAATCGCTAAACCAACTCCGAGAGGTTATGACCACACTGAAGCACGATCAACCTGACCACGAGGGTCTATTTCCTGCAAGCAAATGAAGAACAAGCAAGAAACTAAGATTGCAATATGGATATTACGAATATAAGATGAAAGCTTTATTGATCAAGGTGGGGTTCTGTGGCGTCTTGGTCTGGTCGTTGAACACAAACGAAGTACGCGAGGTTGCAGCTATGGCGAAGTTTAATCTAAACAAAACCCAAAGGGGAGGATTTTGTGGCCCTTGGCGGAGGGGTCTGAAACCAACCCTAACTCTTGTTTCCTCACACATACAGACTCTAAAAACAACCTATACTCAAGTATTTCATAATTACATGGGCCTGGCCCAATAATAAGGTGAAGCACCACCTAGAATAGCCTCTCGACGAAATTTATGAAGTGGAATCTTGTATATCTCGTCCAAGGCTTCATGCATTCATTATGGTGGCTTCAAAGTCCTAAAATCATCACTTGTAACTCTGTTCTGGTTCCCCTTGCGCATGCCATCATCTCCATGCTTGAACTTGCTCCAAGGTTCATCTTTCTTATCCAAGCTAGGCCCTTCATTTGTAAGCAAAAACAAATGTGTCCAATTTAGGCAACATCATATTCTCATGAACATTAGAATCGTTACCAAGAAACGAAAGCACCTGGTAATTCAATTGGCGTGCGCGAGCTCTAGTCATTGGTCCAGTATGTATAGCAGCATGGGCTGTGGGTGTAACAATGGTATTGATGTCCTCATCATCCTCCCCTTCTTGAAATGAAGTCGTCCTCGACGGAAGCTCATCTTCCTCACCCAAATAACGCTTCAAATCTGCAATGTTAAAAGTGGGACTAACCCCAAAATCCCCAGGTAGCTCAAGTTTATATGCATTATCATTTATTTTCTCTAACACCTTAAAAGGACCCACAACACGTGGCATTAGCTTTGATTTGTGCAAATCGGGAAATCTATCCTGATGCAAATGTAACCAAACGAGGTCTTTAGGTGCAAACACAACACATTTTCTTCCCTTATCTCTAGCAAGTTTATATTTAGCATTCATACGCTCAATGTTGTCCTTAGTTAACTCATGCATTTTTATGATCAATTCAACATGTTGTTTAGCATCAAAATTAACCTTCTCCGAAGATGGAAGAGGCAAAAAATCAATTGGTGCACGAGGTAGGAAACCATACACAATTTCAAAAGGGCACATCTTAGTAGTAGAATGCAGTGAACGATTATAAGAAAATTCAATATGAGGCAAGCATTCTTCCCTCATTTTCTTATTATTCTTCAAAACAACCCTAAGCATAGTAGACAATGTTCTATTGACTACTTCAGTTTGTCCATCAGTTTGGGGGTGACAAGTAGTACTAAAAAGCAGTTTAGTCCCCAACTTAGCCCATAAACATCTCCAAAAGTGGCTAAGAAATTTAGTATCACGATATGAAACAACAGTATTTGGCACACCATGCAAGCGAATATTTTCACGAAAGAACAAATCAGCAACATTAGCATCATCATCGCTTTTATGACATGGTATGAAGTGTGCGATTTTCAAAAATCTATCGATGACAACAAATATCCCTCCCGTTCTTTGTTCGAGGTAATCCTAAAACAAAATCGATAGATATATCCTCCCAAGGAACACTAGGTATAGGCAAAGGCATATATAAACCATGAAGATTGAGTCGTGACTTAGCTTTTTGACATGTAGTGCAGCGAGCAACAAAACGCTCAACATCCCGTCTCATCTTTGGCCAAAAAGAAATGTGTAGCAAGTATATCCTCCGTCTTCTTCATGTCAAAGTGTCCCATTAATCCTGCTCCATGCGCCTCCTGCAACAACAAAAGATGAACGGATCTAGCTGGAATGCATAGCTTGTTAGCACAAAACATAAATCCATCATTAACGATGAACTTGTTCCTTGTTCTCCCTTCTTTATAATTCTGCAATACATCTTTAAATTCAGCATCATGCACATATTGATCTTTGATGGTCTCTAAATCAAATATTTTAACACTAGTACAGCGAGGTGCTATACAAACGGTTTTTAACCCCTTTCCGCGATGACATTTGGAACCGTCACCTAGGAGTGACTGCAATAGGGGGGGGTCCTTCCCACACGACCCAGAAATCATCGGGGATATGCCCTCCTGGCACACACACACTTGGCAAAATGAGGTCGTGTGCCACTGGCGAGCAATCAAATACGGTTATACGTACAACAGTGCTAAAAAATTCAATTATACAGGCGAAATCGTTTCTGGTCATAAGTTCATCCCACATAGTCAGTCCCCGCTAAACGTTTCCGTTCGTATGTAAATCCCACACAGTCACTCCAAGGAAAATGTTTCTGGTCGTGGGTACATCACACACAATTTTCCCCATTAAATCGTTTGTGATAGCGTTGCCATTGCACACGATATTAACAATTTTATCGTTTGCGTTATTGAATGCACCACACACGGTGTGTAGAAGAAATTGTGTGGCAAAGTCTGTCCATCACACACAGTTTTTATGTGGTAAACATTTGCACAAGGTGGCCTAACGCAAACAGTTTTCAAGAGGATGTCGTGTGTGAAGTGGAGATTGATCGCACACGTAGTGGATCCTAGAAATGTTTCTGATCTCCACGTCTATCACAGACGTTTCGCTTTCACAAACCGTGTGCAGCGTAATCCCCAATTAATCCCTAATTAATCCTTAATTTGAAAATCACATGTTTTAAATTTGAAAGTAGGCAATCACTTATTTCATATCCAACCATGTTTATTACAAATATAGGTTCAACCACAAATGCATAATTCGATGCACAAGTACATATATTGAAGAACTACAGAAGCACCAAGTAAAGAATGATGAACCACAGTTGTACTAAAGAATGTAAAGAGAGAAGCAAAAGACATTTTGGTCGCTGGAGAAGGTGAAGCGGAATGAGCATATTGTGCCCTCCTCCATGCGTAATGCGCGCACGACTCTAGGCCAACCCCTTGTGATGGCTGCCCGTCCATCCTTCACTGTCTTCATTACGACTTCTCGATTGTCTCCTCCTCGCGCGATCTCCCTCAAATAGCCGGTCGCCGGATCCCTCGTACAAGTTCACCAGAGTGGCGCAAGTGCACCGCCTCTAACAGTATCCGCGCGTGTAGGAGGAACGTCGTGCGGCGGACTGCTAGGTCCGATCAGACAACCGGCGGCGACTGGAGGTGTCTATTCGCAACACATGCAAACCCTAGTGACAGCGGCGAAGCGATCAACCGCATGAGTGTGCCGCACCCCACTTTATATAGGCGTCCGTCGTGGGCTCAGCACTTGGGCCTCGCACGGACCCTAAAGCCCGTAAGTCTACTCGTCCACAATCCGAATACAGCTCGGATCACATCCGACCAGTGTCCCTGGATCCGACCTCGTAGGTTCCTTCCCTTAAGCGTGTGAACCCTTAGGTTCAAGCCGGCTTGGTCGCAGTTCGGATCACCTCCGAACTGCATGGTTGGTAGCGGCCCCTAGCAAGGCATGCCGAACACCAAGCAGACTATGAAGCTGGTTAGGCGAACCTGTACATCATACTTCCATTCCTTTTGCCACACGATATATGTTGTCGGGCTCAAGGCGAGTCTGTCATCCTTGTGCTAGCCCGACCTCTTTCTCGTTCCAGTAATGCCGACCACAAACCAGATTATCTCATAATCCTTGCCGCATGGCCATGCATATCTTGGTCAGATCACACGAGGGCCCTAGAGTATATCTCTCTTGATCGGAGGGGCAAATACCATCTTGCTCAACCATGTCTCGCAGCATGGGTCTAGACAAGCCCGAAACCTACCTTTGTAACTACCCAGTCACAGAGTAGCGTTTGGTTGGCCCAAAGCAAGTCTGTCACCATCCCGAGTACATGTGCCAGCTCAGGTCTTAGGACATAGAACGTATGTTGTACTAGAGACTCACAGATGATATATCGTTGTGTCTCATAGTTGGGTCTGTCCGACTCAGACCTTATCTCAACTCAGATTTGACTACGTTGAATCTGACAAGATCCTTCCAAGTCCATATTATCTGGTTAGCATCCAATGCTCCATGGCTAGTGAGACCAAGCCATCGACCATCTCATATGCTAGTCTAGTCGGCTGCGTGTCCATACAGCCATTTCGACCAGGGACCTTTTAGGACAGTCATCATACAATGCATAGTCCCACAAACAAGTCACGTACTTGCTGATACACATCATTGATAATGTCCAAGGACTATCTTTATTCATAAACACATAGGAAATATCATCATACATGATTGCCTATAGGGCATATCTCCAACACTTTACCCTTCCTTGCGTGCCCACCAATCATGTACTTTGCGAGGTAATCTTGAGTGAACTACTTCTGGAACCACTGCGAACTAAAAAGATTAAATCTTGTTGTCTAACACGTCATTATGGGCAGTAAAAAGAAAAGGCTGCAGAGTTTGTAGTTACCATCCTACAGCTCACTGTTGTGTTGGATAGAGCATAAACAAATAATTTGCTTGCCACCATTCGTATCTTTTTGCTAATAATCCTTATCAGTTTCCTCACTTGATGCTTGTTCATGAATATCTCATTGCCCCATACGCAAAAAGGGCCGATGCGTGGATCCTTGCCAAGGGCATATGTACCTACAAGCAACAAGTCAATATTAGAAGCTAAAAAGTGTCTAGGCCTAGATCTATATGCACTACATTATGGAACGACGGGGGGAGTATAAGCCGAGGGATGAAGCTAACCTCGGCGGAAAATGGTGGCCACTCCCGTTGTTGTCCTTCATAAGTTGTGGAAAGGGATGATAATTACAACAACCTTAACATCAAATAAATATAGCAAAGGTAAACAACATCATCTCCAAATGATAGCTTGAATGTGTTGGTTTCAGCATGCTGTTAAAACAGATATAAAATGGAAGGCAATGTTACCGACAGCAGGCTTAACAGCCATCAAATATTGCAATTCAAACTGGTATTGCTGAAAGTGAATAAAACGTAGGTAATACATAAACATCACACTGGATAAATGTGTAAAACTGAAATAAAGGGCATGTGTTAACAACACCAAGAATAACTGGAACCAAATATAGCTGTTCAAACTGGTATTGATGTAGTCGAGCGGCATAGTTCCAACTTGCACATAATGAACAACACATTGTGAATGACTGGAATAAATAAGGCATAAATGACCAGTATAACAACCAAATATAGCCATTGAAAACTGGACAGAGTCTCACTGCAACCAACCTAACAAGCAGATACATATAAACAAGGTATCTGCTTGATAATTGGACAAATGCTAAAAAAGCAACCTAACAACCAAATACAGATAAACAAGGCATCTGCTTGATAACTGGACAAATGCTCACTGCAACCAAACTAAGAACCAAATACATATAAACAAGGCATCTGCCGGTAACTGAAAAAATGCTCACTCCAACTATAACACCCCGGATGTGATTTACCTAATATGTACTCCAACTCTTGCCGTTTCCGGCGTTAAGTTATTTTATTTCCTCGGGTTCAGATTTTTGTCTCCGTGTGTTGTTGTTGTTGTTGTTGTTGTTGTCATGCATCTCATATCATGTCATCATGTGCATTGCATTTGCATACGTGTTCGTCTCATGCATCCGAGCATTTTCCCCGTTGTCCGTTTTGCATTCTGGCGCTCCGGTCTCCTCCGGTAGTCATTTCTACCTTCTTCTCGTGTTTGGGGATTAAAAATTTCCGGATTGGACCGAGACTTGCCAAGCGGCCTTGGTTTACTACCGGTAGACCGCCTATCAAGTTTCGTACCATTTGGACTTCGTTTGATGCTCCGACGGTTAACCGAGGGACCAAAAAGGCCTCCTGTGTGTTGCAGCCCAACACCCTTCCAACTTGGCCCGAAACCTACCAAAACCCTCTCCATCATCTAGAGCGTTCGATCACGATCGCGTGGCCGAAAACCGCACCTCTTTTGGACTCTCCTAGCTCCCCCTATGCCTATTTAAAGGCCCCCTCCGAAATTCTCGTTTTCCTTTGCCCGAAACCCTAGATCCATCTCCACCCGCCGCCACCGGACAATAACTCACAGGCCGGACAGTGTCCGACCCGCGCTGCCGCCGCCATGTGTCATCCGCCCGTTGGCCGCGCCGCCGCCCCACTTCGCCGCCACCGCCGGCCCGGGAGGCCCAGGACAGGCCCCCGAGGCCCATCGCCTCTCACCGCCGCTTGCCTCCTCGTCTCCAGCGCCGATCCGCACCCGGCGCCGCTCCGCCACACGCCGGCGTCGCCACCTCGCCGGCGCGAGCTCGCCGCCAGCCGAGCTCGCCGGCCCGGTCCCCACGTCGCCCCACACCTTCCTCCTCCACGGCATTGACGCCGCCTCTCCACTCCGGCGAGCCCCGGGGCTACCCCGGCGACCCCTCCGGCCGCTCCTCTTTTTCCGGCGAACAGGAACCTCCGGCGATCCTCGAAGAGTGCGCCGCCCGATCTGGATCCGGATCCGGGTGAACAGTAAACCCTAGAGGTTGCCTCCTTTTTGCCCTAAGTTTGCAGATCATATTGCCATGTTCATCGTGCCGTAACTTTGCATCGGTAGATCCGTTTTGGGCGTGTAGCATATCAAAAGGTTCGCCTCAGAGAGCACATCATTTCATCTCATTGCATCATTTTCATTTGAGTTCATCTTGATGCCCGAAATGCTATTGGAAGAGTGCTATTTGAGATACTTGTCAGATCTGCTGTTCCAAATAGCTATTTGTCATTTTTGCCATGATTAATGTGTGCATGATATGCCCCTGAGCTCTACATATGATTTGTTATATGCTTTGTCATCTTTCCAGAGGTGCCATCCATGTATTTTTGTGATGTGTGTGGTGACTAGCACAAGCTTGCAAAGTGGTGCATTTGTTAATGTTGATTTCAGGGACTTAGCAATTCCACCAAGTCCTTGATCTGTTTTTATCAATATGCCATATGTTCATGTTGTTTCCTATTGATCCGTGCCTCTTTTGAGGATGATCATTAAGGATGTTTTGTTACTCTTGTATTGCTCTATCCATCCATGCCTTTGTTTGCAATTATGGAGCACCATAGCTTGAGTCAATCGAGCTCTACTTTTGCTATTTCATGAATCTGGGCAGATTGTCTACTTGTTAGCGATTTTGCCAATGATGTTGTAGTTGATCCGTGCATGCTATGTTGTTTTTTTCTTGCCATGTCTAGCTTGTATAATGTGTATTCTTGATGGGTGTCTGCTTAGATTGTCATGCCTTGCTCTGTAGTAAGTGCATCGAGCTCGTAAACATGCCTACTTGATATCTGATTTGCATGCTCCAGTTTTTCACTAAGTCTGTGATCTGATTATGTTTTTGCCATGTTCACATGCTTGCAATTGTATTTTATGATTCCTTTTGGCTCAAGGTTACTAAGGGACTTTTGTTAAGCCCTTTGAGTAGCTCCATGCCATGCTCACACCCTGTAGCATATAGTTTTCATGTTCCAAAGTGTGCTACCTAATCTGAAATTCCAGACAAGTGTTAATTTCACTAAGTCTGAAACCTGTTTACCAATTGCACTTTTGCCATGCTTGTTTGAACCTGTTAATGGATGAATTGGCCGTAGCTCAGTGTTCATCTTTTGTTAAGCATTATGAATGGATCCCTTCCATGTATTTTGTTGCCATGTTTGAGTGCTGTAGCATGTTTAACTTGTTTCATTTATATGGCTACTTGCGGAATATTGCAGACCGGTGCCATATTTGAATTGCTTGCCATTTCCAAACCGTGTCTCCGATTCCGGTGTTCTTTATATCATTTTCAAGAGAAATCATCTCACCTTTCCAGTGGCACACTTGGATTTCCAAGTTGAGGTCAGGTTCAATCATTCCTTGTCAAATCTTGCATATGCATTACATATCGCATCCCGCATAGCATACCATGTTTGCATCATGTTGTTGGAACATTGCACGTGGTTGATTGTGTTCCTTTTGCTTGTTTGTCTTGTTTGGGTAGAGCCGGGAGACGAGTTCGCTAACGAGGAGCCCGTTGAGTTTGCTTTCAAGGATCCAGTCAACTCTGACAACTTTGCAGGCAAGATGATCATACCCTCGAAATCACTTCTATCTTTGCTTTGCTAGATGCTCGCTCTTTTGCTATGCCTATGCTATGATGCCTACCACTTTCTTATCATGCCTCCCAAATTGCCATGTCAAACCTCTAACCCACCATGTCCTACAAAACCGTTGATTGGCTATGTTACCGCTTTGCTCAGCCCCTCTTATAGCGTTGCTAGTTGCAGGTGAAGATTGGAGACCGTTCCTTGTTGGGACATTATTTTCTTGTTGGGATATCATTATATTATCTTGTTATCTTAATGCATCTATATACTTGGTAAAGGGTGGAAGGCTCGGCCTTTTGCCTAGTGTTTTGTTCCACTCTTGCCGCCCTAGTTTCCGTCATATCGGTGTTATGTTCCCAGATTTTGCGTTCCTTACGCGGTTGGGTGATAATGGGAACCCCTTGATAGTCCACCTTAAATAAAACTCCTCCAGCAATGCCCAACCTTGGTTTTTACCATTTGTTACCTAGCCTCTTTTTCCCTTGGTTTTCCAGAGCCCGAGGGTCGTCTTATTTAACCCCCCCCCCCCCAAGGCCAGTGCTCCTCTGAGTGTTGGTCCGACCGAGCAGACTGCGGGGCCACCTTGGGGCAACTTGAGGTTTGGTTTTACTCGTAGGATGTCTCATCTGAGTGTGCCCTGAGAACGAGATATGTGCAGCTCCTATCGGGATTTGTCGGCACATTCGGGCGGTGTTGCTGGTCTTGTTTTAACTTGTCGGAGTTGTCTTGTAGAACCGGGATACCGAGTCTGATCGGAATGTCTCGGGAGAAGGTATATCCTTCATTGACCGTGAGAGCTTGTCATGGGCTAAGTGGGGACTCCCCTGCAGGGATTTGAACTTTCGAAAGCCGTGCCCGCGGTTATGGGCAGATGGGAATTTGTTAATGTCCGATTGTAGATAACTTGAACCTTAACTTAATTAAAATGAATCAACTGTGTGAGTTACCGTGATGGTCTCTTCTCGGCGGAGTCCGGGAAGTGAACACGGTGTTGGAGTAATGCTTGCTGCAGGTTGTTCTCTAGTTATTCGTTCGCGCTTTGCCTTCTCTTCTCGCTCTCTTTTGTGAACAGGTTAGCTACCATATATGCTAGTCGCTTGCTGCAGCTCCACATATTACCTTGCCTTTTCCTATAAGCTTAAATAGTCTTGATCGCGAGGGTGCGAGATTGCTGAGTCCCCATGGCTCACAGATTACTTCCAAACCAGATGCAGGGCCTGATGATTCCGTTCCAGATGATGCGCTTGAGCTCAAGTGGGAGTTTGACGAAGACTCACACCGTTACTATGTGTCTTTCCCTGATGATCAGTAGTGGTGCCCAGTTGGGGCGATCGGGACTGTGTCGCGTGTTGGGTTGATCTTTTATTTTGGTACCGTAGTCGGACCATGATTGTATTGGTTGATGTAATGCTATTTATGTACTTTGTGTGACGTGGCGAGTGTAAGCCAACTATGTTACCTTTCCCCTTATCATGTATTACATGGGATGTTGTGAAGATTACCTTACTTGCGACATTGCTTTCAATGCGGTTATGCCTCTAAGTCGTGCTTCGACACGTAGGAGATATAGCCGCATCAAGGGCGTTACAAGTTGGTATCAGAGCCTTCCCCGACCTTAGGAGCCCCCACTGCTTGATCGTTTTTAGCAGCCATTGTTGAGTCTAGAAAAATGTTTTGAGTCATTTAGGAATTACATATCGGCGTGTTTAGGAATTCTTTTTACTCCCCAGTCTCCTCATTGCTCTGGTAAGGCATCCTGACGTAGAGTTTTGACTCTTCTCTTCTCAAATTTCACTAATTTTTTTAGGATCACGCGGGTATCTTGGAATCGTTCCGATGGATTTGTGACGAGAACATTGTTCTTGGTGCCTCCTGTCATTTAGGGGTTGTGGCAGTGTCCCGGGGAGTTGAGCTCCGAGGTGTTGTCATCACAATTTTATTGTTGCAGTTCTGGAATACCTGAGTTTAGTACGCCGACATCGAAAATCTCTTTTATGCAATTGTTGGTGAGATAACCTCGACGCCACCCAGTACTGGGGCGGGAGTTCAGGAGTATTGCCATAACTTGTATAACGGATGCTTTTTGAAGGTTGAGGTAGATGGTTTCCGAAGTTTTCTCGGTTATGTGTTGAAGGATGGATACAGCTGGATGTAGGATTTGCTAGATTTGGGTGAGATATTATGCTTCCCCTGTATCCCCAACACCTGATTGCATATCCGGAAAGGTTCCGGAGTTTCATAGGTGGGAATTCTTGTAGCTCTAGCTCTTCTTCAACGGATATTTGGTTTGAGATTGGGATTTCTTACTGAGTATTCGTTCTTGCTCCGTACCTTGTTGATTTATTCCTCTACCTAAATTCTAAGTGGCTTCTCAATTTATGGATATGTGACCATTTCAAGTGGAATGCATTCGTTCTTATGTTCGTATGTGAAGACTATATGTTGCAATTTCAACCCGCTTGATTCAGCTTCTATTTTATCTGTCAATGTGCTAACGGATGTCACCCTCTTCAGGATGGCTCCCGCTAAGAGCAGCAATCAGAATCAGAATCAGAATCAGGATCCGCCACAACCTCCCCCTCCTCCGGAGGCATGGCAAGCTGTGATGGCCGCTACCAATGCAAACACGCAGTTGATCATGCAAATTCATCAAGAGCGCAATCAAGCGAACCAAGGCAACCAAGGCAACAATCAGAATCACTTTGCTATACTCAACCATTTCCTTGCTAACCAGCCAAAGACTTTCAGCAATTGTGTTGAGGCAACTGATGCTGATGATTGGCTCGTGGACTTGTGCAAGCATTTTGAGTGCAGTAACATCAAGCCTAAGGACTTTGTCAAGTTCGCTTCCTTCCAACTCAAAGACCAAGCTGCAGAATGGTTCCAGCAGTACAAAGATTCCAGAGGAGGCCGTGTGATTACCTGGGATGAATTCTGTCAAGACTTCAAAGCTCATCATATCCCTCAGAGCATGGTTGAAAGGAAGCGTGAGGAATTCCGCAACCTGAAGCAAGGCTCTTTGTCTGTCTATGACTACAACAAGTTGTTTCAGAAGCTCGCCCACTTTGCTAAGCAGGATGTCCCTGACGAGGAGAGCATGATATACCAGTTCAGGGGTGGTCTCAGAGAAGAAATCCAGCTAGCTCTTGTTCTCTTTGAGCCCTTAAGGTATGATGAGTTCTACAACATGGCATTGAAGCAAGAGGCTGCTCAAGTGAAGTGTGATGCTTCCAAAAAGCGAGTCAGAGACGCTACTCCTTCTTCCTCTACTCAAGTGGCCAAGCAGCAGAAGTATTGGCTTCCTCCTCCTCCGTTCCGTCAGCCGTATCAACAGAAGAGCAAAGGTGGCAGTGGATCTTCCCACCCACCCAACCCTGGCTTTCAGGACAAGACTTCATCTCAAGCTCCAAGATCGAGTTCTCCGTACCACCGTCCGCTTTCAGAGGTCACGTGCAACAAGTGCCAATAGAAGGGTCACTATGCCAACAAATTCTTCAATCAGAGGCGCCTCCCTCCTCCTCCTCCTGTGAGATCGACAAGTACAGTTGTGGTCAAGCATAACCCCAAGCACGCCAAGGTCAACTTGATGAATGCAGCTCAGGCAGAGGACTCGTCAGATGTCATCATGGGTAACCTTCCTGTTAACGATGTTCCTGCAAAAGTACTTTTTGATACTAGTGCATCGCCTTCTTTCTTGTCATGCCCTTTTGCATCGAAGAACAATGTGGATACTGAGGTCATGCCCAAAGTCATGCAAGTTGTTTCTCCCGGCAAGCTTTTGACTTCTAGTTTGGTTGCTCCCGATATCTCTATCGCATTGGGCGACTACAAGTTTCTTTCTTCTCCGGTGGTTCTTGGAAATTCGGATACTGATCTTATTCTCGGAATGGATTGGCTTTCTAAGCACAAGGCGCATCTTGATTGTGCTGCCAGGCAGATTCAATTGACTCATTCGTCTGAGGATGTAATTGTCTTTGCCGCTCGTGATGATACCATCCGTCTAGTTTCTCTCAATGAGAAGGGTGAACTGGATGCCATCTCACAAATTCCAGTCATTTGCGAATATCAAGACGTCTTTCCAGAAGAGCTTCCAGGAATGCCTCCGCACCGGCCAGTTGAATTCGTCATCGATCTTGAGCCTGGCACGGAACCGGTTTGCAAGCGTCCTTACAAGCTCGGACCTGAAGAGTTGAAGGAGCTGAAGAAGTAACTTGATATTCAAGAGTGAATGGGTCTCATCCAACCTAGTTCTTCTTTGTGGGGTTGTGGAGTTCTTTTTGTGAAGAAGAAGGATGGAACTGACCGACTTTGTGTTGATTACCGTCCATTGAGCAAGAAGACTATCAAGAACAAGTACCCACTTCCCAACATCAACGAGCTGTTCGAACAACTCAAAGGTGCCCAAGTATTCTCCAAGCTTGATCTCCGTATGGGTTATCACCAGATTCGAATCCGTGAGCAAGATATTCCCAAGACGACTTTCAGAACAAGCTATGGTTCATATGAATACACTTTCATGTGTTTTGGCCTCGTCAACGCTCCTCCGACTTTCTCTCGCATGATGAACTTCATCTTCAACGCCTACACCAATGACTTCGTTTTGGTCTATCTCGACGACATTCTGGTCTTTTCGAAGAACAAGGAAGATCATGCCAAGCACTTGCGTTTGGTGCTTCATAAGCTCAGGGAACATCAGTTCTACGCCAAGTTCTCAAAGTGCAAGTTTTGGCTTGATGAGGTTCTTTATATTGGGCATATCATCTCTACCAAGGGCATTGCGGTGAATCCTGAGAAGGTTTAAGCAATTGTGAATTGGGAACCACCTCAGAATGTGAAGCAACTCCGTAGCTTCCTCGGTCTCGCAAGCTATTGTCGAAGGTTCGTGGAGAACTTTTCTAAGATTGCGAAGCCCCTTTCAAACCTTCTCCAGAAGCACGTCAAGTACGTTTGGTCTCCGGAATGTGACATCGCTTTCAACACTTTGAAAGAGAAATTGGTCACTGCTCTAGTTCTGACTCCTCCTGATGAATCCAAACCGTTCGAGGTCTTCTGCGATGCCTCTCTCCAAGGCCTTGGTGCAGTGTTGATGCAAGAGAAGAAAGTTGTGTCTTATACCTCTCGCCAGTTGAAGCCCAATGAGAAGAACTACCCCACTCATCACCTCGAGTTGGCGGCAGTTGTGTATGTTCTTTTGACTTGGAGACATCTCTTATTGGGAAGAAAAGTGGACATCTTCACTGACCACAAGAGTCTCAAGTACATCTTCACTCAGCCTAATCTCAACCTCAGGCAAACTCGATGGGTCGAAATGATTCAAGAGTATAATCCGGGTATCAAATATACTCCAGGCAAGGCTAATGTGATTGCTGACGCATTGAGCAGGAAGGCTTATTGCAACAGTCTGATTCTCAAGCCTTATCAACCCGAGCTTTGTGAAGCTTTCCGCAAACTTAATCTGCAAGTTGTTCCTCAAGGTTTCCTCGCCAACCTTCAAGTCTCTCCTACTTTGGAAGATCAGATTCGCGAGGCTCAACTTCTTGATGCTATGGTGAAGAAGGTGAAGATTGGGATTGCCAAGAGTCAACCCAAGTATAAGTGCTACCGCCTTGATGACAAGGATACTCTCTTCTTCGAGGATCGTATTGTCGTGCCCAAAGGTGACCTTCGTAAAGTGATCATGAACGAGGCTCAAAATTCTCTCCTCTCCATCCACCCTGGGAGCACGAAGATGCATCATGACCTCAAACAGGCTTATTAGTGGACTCGAATGAAGCGTGAGATTGCTCAGTTCGTGAATGAGTGTGATGTCTGTAGAAGAGTGAAGGCAGAACACCAAAGGCCAGCTGGTCTCCTCCAACCTCTTGCCATTCCAGAATGGAAGTTTGACCACATTGAGATGGACTTCGTGACTAGGTTTCCAAAGTCCAAGCGTGGCAATGATGCTATATTCGTTGTCATCGACAAACTCACTAAAGTGGCTCATTTTCTGCCTATCAAAGAGGCAATCACTGCAGCTCAATTGGCGGAGCTCTATACCTCTCGGATTGTCTCGCTGCACGGTATTCCACAGGCGATCTCTTCAAACCGTGGCAGCATCTTTACCTCCAAGTTTTGGGAGTCTTTTCAGAAGGCCATGGGCACCAACATCCGCTTCAGCACAACTTTCCATCCTCAAACTAGCGGTCAAGTCGAGCGTGTCAATCAGATTCTTGAAGATATGCTCAGGGCTTGTGTGATCTCCTTCGGCATGAAGTGGGAGGATTGTCTTCCATATGCTGAATTCTCCTACACCAACAGTTTTCAAGCAAGTTTGGGCAAGGCCCCATTCGAAATTCTGTATGGCAGGAAGTGTCGTACCCCTCTCAACTGGTCTGAAACCAGTGAATGTCAACTTCTGGGAGATGACTTAATCACAGAGGCAGAGGAGATGTGTAAAGTCATTCGAGATAACCTCAAAGCAGCGCAATCGCGCTAGAAGAGCTACTATGATAGTATGCACCGTGATTTGGCTTTCGAGATCGGAGATCATGTTTACCTCCGCGTCTCTCCAATGAAAGGCTCGTCGCTTCGGTATCAAAGGGAAGCTTTCCCCTAGATACGTGGGACCTTTCAAGATCGTCAGCAAGAGAGGCGATCTCGCCTATCAACTCGAGCTTCCTTCAAACTTTGCAAATGTGCACGACGTGTTCCATGTCTCTCAGCTCCGCAAGTGCTTCAAGACTCCTGACCGCACCATCAACTTCGAAGAGATTGAGCTCCAAGAAGATCTCTCTTATCGTGAGCACCCCGTTGCTATTCTTGAAGAGACTGAACGCAAGACTCGCAATAAGTCAATCAAATTCCTCAAAGTCAAGTGGTCACACCATTCCGACCGTGAAGCCACCTGGGAACGCGAGGATCACCTCCGTTCTGAGTACCCGGCATTCTTCCAGTCCTAGATCTCGGGACGAGATCCTTTCGTAGTGGTGGAGTGTTGTAACACCCCGGATGTGATTTACCTAATATGTACTCCAACTCTTGCCGTTTCCGGCGTTAAGTTAATTTATTTCCTCGGGTTTGGGTTTTTGTCTCCGTGTGTTGTTGTTGTTGTCATGCATCTCATATCATGTGTCACACCCTAGCTAGTCATGCATTAGAGTGTTGCATCATGTTTACTCTTTCAACAGAAACCTGAAATGGGGATGACAGAACCCCCAGTCCCCTCTGAAACCAACTAGGGTTACTAAAATAATTTTCAATGAACCTGAAATGCCCTTCTAAAATGCCCATCATTTTTGTCTTGGTTCAGAACCTCTGCAAAAGTGGTGCACATTTTCCTAGGCCATCCTAGGGTTTTTGAATTAAATCATAACTATTTGAATTTGGGCATTTAAAATTATATAAAATATTTAAATGCTCAAATATCTCCAAACTAAAATGTTTCATGTTGGAAATAATCCAACTATGAGCCAGGAGTAGTTTGGTGATTTTTTGGAATTGCCTAGGTATTTTATTTAATTCAACAAAGTTGCAGATATATTAAATAAAAACAGAAAACAGAAAGAAAGGAGGAAAAACCTACCTGGGCTCCTCCACTGTGCGGCCCAGCCAGCTGGCTGGCCCAGCCAGCCCAGCCCACCTCCCTCCTCTGTCGTCTTCGTCCAGACAGAGGGAGGGGAGTGTGGCCGGCGCGCGCGCGCGCCACCACGCCACGCCACCTGCTCGCCTGCTTGCCTGGCCTCCCCTCCTCGCTCGACGCCCTGGACGACGCCACGCCTCTCCCCCTGCTCTCTCTCACTCTCCCTAGCTCTCTCCTTCCTCTCTCTCGCTCTCTCCCTCTCACGGCCGAAGCACACCGTCGCCGCCGTTCGCCTTAGCCACTGCCTCCGACCACCCCTCGCTCCCCCGATTAGCTCAGGAGCTCCGCCTCGACTCCCTCTTCCTCCCCACCGCTCCACGAGTCCCCGGAAGCCCTGCATCGCCGCCACGTCGCCGTTCCCCTCTTCGGGCTCCGATCACCGTCGCCGACGAATTCGCCGTCTCCAGCGCGTCCCCGAGCCCGTTTCGACGCCCACTGCAACCGCGGTGAGCTACGCCATCGTTTCCCCCTTCTTCCCTGCTCTCTCCCGAACCCTAGGCCCTAGCCCCACCGCGGCCGAAAGCTTCACGCCGCCGGCGATGTCACCGTCGTGGCCACGGTCGCCGTAGCGCCCAACCGAGCTCACCATCGTGCTCCACATCTCACTAGGAGCACGTAGCACGCACCAACGCTACCCCAAACCCCCTGCAACACCCTTCCCGTGCACGACCGAACCCCGGTGGCCGCAACCGAGCTCGCCGCCGTCGACTCCGGCCACCCCGACCCCAACGGACTCCGCCAAGAGCCGCGGGTCGTCCTCAGCTTCACTCCGGTGGCCTCCGCGGTCCATTTGGTGGCCGAAACGACCAAAACCACTATCGCCGCCGCACTGATGGTCGCCGCCGGCCAGAACTCCGGCGAGCTGACGTGGCCTAGTTAATTAGCCACTAACCCACCACCTACTGACGGTGACAAGTGGGCCCCAGGGCTTAGTCAAAGCTAACCAGCCCGGGTCAACACGAGATTAGCCCCTGTGTCACTGACGTGTGGACCCCACACGTCAGGTTTGACCCGAGCCAGCCCTGTTGACCTGCTGATGTCACTGTGACGTCAGGCTGACGCAGTAAATGATATTTCTGGATTTAAATTAAATCAGGAAATTCCAGAATATTATTTAAACTTCAAAAATTCATAACTTTTATTCTGTAACTCCAAATTGGACAAATTATATATGAAAAATGATCAGAAAAATCCAATCTATCCATATGTACTATTTTCATGCATGATCAAACAAGTTAAATTGATGTTTTAATCAGAACAAGGAAAAGCACTTTAAAAGGCCATATTTGAATTTGGAATTTGAATCTTTGATTCAAATTTGCTCAAACACTTCTGGCTTTAGTTGCATTAGCCCAACACACTTATATTGCCATGTTCCATGCATGCATCATATTGTTGCATATTGTTTGGTAATGTTGTGTATCGGTATCCTCTGCGACAGGATCTGTTCCCGAGGAGTACCGTGATTACCCTAACGAAGAACCGTATCCGTGCAACGAACCATCAGGCAAGCAACCAACCATTTGATCATATCGATACAATCCCATGTTCTCGCTCCTGCTCTCTTTTACTGCATTAAGACAACGCGATTCAAACTGCTGTGTGCTACGGTAGTTGAACCCATTTCCTCTGCATGACCTGTCATTGCCACAGTAACTAGATGAAACCCACTAGCATGTGTAGGAGTTGATTGAGCCATATGTATGTGTTGTTCCTACCTTGCTATGCCTGCTATGCTTAGAGTCGTGTCAGGTCTGGTTCATCTGGGTGATGGGCTAGAGTGAAATGATTATGTCGGTAATGAGAGTGGTGTGGTGAACACGATTTGGTAAAGGTATCGATGAGAGGCCATGTAGGAGTACATGGTGGGTTGTTTCATTGAAGCCGACCTTAAGCACTGAGATCTGTATGTGTGATTTAAGAATCAGCTACTACCATGCATTGGGCCCGAAACCAATGGACCCTCTCGACTTCTTATTCACCCTAGTTCTCCGTCCAGGAGTTGCAAGTAGTTTCTGGTGTTTGTAGCCTACTGGAGGCCGTGGACAGCGCTGACCGTAGGGGTGGGCTGTGATGCGGTAGGTACGTGGCACGGTGTACCGAATACCCGTTAGGTATCTCGGGAACCCTGTTCACATCGTTCGGGGCCGTATGGGAAACCTCGACCGGACTCCCTGCGGATGGAACCTGAATAGGCGATAAACCTGGACTGGAGGCTTAGGTGATTAGGTAGGTCGTGGCCGACACCCACGTTGGGCTTCCGCTTGAAGGTTGCCGAGTACATGTCGTGTAAACGACGATAAGTGGTGAGAGCGTGTATGAAGAAGTACACCCCTGCAGGGTTATCATGATCTATTCGAATAGCCGCGTCCGCGGTAAAGGACTACTTGGTTGCCTATACAGTTCATAGACAAGTAAATGGAAACTACTAAAAGCCTCAAGATAAGTGTGAGTGCCGAGGATGGCTCTTCCGTAGGAAGACGGAGGTGGATCCTCGGTAGTGTATTGAAGTGGTGAGTAGTGGACTCGTGTGTGCAAAACTATTTCAAGTTGGAGTATCGTAGGATAGTCTAGCCAAGAGTCAAAGCTGGCTTGCTGCAATAACTCCACCAACCCTTCTTGATACTATGCATGTATGTAGGATCTGATGTAAGTCTTGCTGAGTACCTTTGTACTCATGTTGCTATAATCTACATTTTACAGAAGACGCTGCAACCCCTTCTGATGGGTTCTATGTAGACGTTGACATCAACGAGTAGGCTAAGGACCCAGGTGGTGACCCTGAGCTTGTGATGGACCACGTAGTATAGTTAGGCTTCCAAGCCTCTTTTATTTTATTAGTTGTCTGTACCCAGACAATGTACTTCCGCTGCTGGTTTGTATGACTGTATGACTTGTATGTGGGGTCGTGAGACCCGTACCTGTGTGTATGATATGTATGGCTCCCTGAGCCTTAAATAAAGTACTTGTGTCATAGAGTCATGTTGTGATGCTTCGTTGTATTTGCACATATCGGGCATATTGTGTGTATGATTGAAATGCTTGGTATGTGTGGGATCTGACTATCTAGTTGTTTATCTTTAGTAGCCTCTCTTACCGGGAAATGTCTCCTAGTGTTACCGCTGAGCCATGGTAGCTTGCTACTGCTCTGGAACACTTAGGCTGGCCGGCATGTGTCCTTCTTCGTTCCTGTGTCTGTCCCTTCGGGGAAATGTCACGCTTTGAGTACCGGAGTCCTGTTAGCCCGCTACAGCCCGGTTTACCGGAGTCCTGCTAGCCCAGTGCTACAGCCCGGACCCACTCGCTGATGACCGACACGTTCGAAGCTGGGTCATGGATGCCTGTCCCTGTAAGTCTGTGCCACTTTGGGTTTACGACTAGTCATGTCAGCCCGGGCTCTTTATCATATGGATGCTAGCGACACTATCATATACGTGAGCCAAAAGGCGCAAACGGTCCCGGGAAAAGGTAAGGCGACACCCGTGGGGATACCGTGCGTGAGGCCGCAAAGTGATATGAAGTGTTACCAGCTGGATCGAGGTGACATCGAGTCGGGGTCCTGACAGCGTTGGCATCAGAGCCGGACTGCCTGTAGGTTCTCCAAGCCAAACTGGTCGATGTTGAGTCTAGAAATTCTTTAGTTATATGTAGGGGAATTGTTTGTGGGATGGAACGTAAGGCTCTTTTTACTCCTTATACCTTGTGACTTTCTGATCTGAGTCAGTCCATTCTTCCACCGGGGGTTAAGGAATTAGGATCTGTTCTCTCTATCAGGTTCACGTGTTACTAATCAGTAGTACCTTATAAGTTTGATGGTTATCAGCCTAGCTCAGTTCTACTACCACATTATGTTGTTAGAATGGTTCCAGAACTTTGATGTGATGATGTTGAGTGTGTACGAAATCCTTTGTCAATGTCTCAATATCCTTTTTGAGCATTTACGGCTGTTATGCTGCCGACATTTTGCTAGAAATTCTAATGCCTTTGCATTATAATTGTGCTTTCAGATGGCCACTCGCGACCTCAATCAAGTGGTTCGCCTGACTCGATGCCTAGATGTACCCGGCCATACTGCTAAGTTGGTCAGGGTAATGACTGAGGCTGGATACCACTGGTATCCTGAGTACACGGTCGAAGAGCAATTCCGAGATTTTAATCAAAGCCAGTATCTCTGCACTGTCAGGATATTTCCATCTTATCCTGGATCCACTGAGCCTCTTCACTGCTCCTATGGACTCGGGGTTACTATCGAGATGGCTGTGCAGGATGCCGCCTACTCTATGATGACCATTATGCGAGTCAGATCTGGTTATTTCGGGACTCTGATTTCCGGTATATGCCAGGATCACTTCCGGGAGCACAAGGATATATCCAAGCTATTTATGCTGATTCCACTCAGGAGGATTCACGAACTCGCACCACTGCTGAGATGCTCGAGGATAAGGACCGTGAAAATCGGGCCTTAAGGTTAGAGCTCTTCAATACCCGTGCTGACCACTGGGCCACTTTGACTCGGTTCGCACCGGCGGTGCAAGCTGGATATTCAGATATGCGCGATCTCTATCCTGTGAGATCTGCTCTGCCAGACGTGATGGTTTGGCGTGATGTAGGAGGCATCACCCCACCTCGCGGTCCCCGCAGGCCACCGTTTGTTGGTCCAAGGCCTCATCCTAGCCCCTATGGTCCACAAGCTCCGCGAGATCGTCTGTTTCCGGATGAACATGTTGAGCTTCCAGGCTATGGAGGTGACTTTTATGAGGACTACTACGGATCGGTCTGAGTTAGGGTAGTATCCCTAGTTCGCACTAGCTGTGTCGTCTGTCGTCCCGCGTGACTCGTGGGATATGACCTAGTTTGTACTCTTTCCGGAGTTGTAGAAAAATAATGTATAGGAGTTTGGAATGCCTCCGATGAGATGTAATCCCTTTTCACCGTAATAGTACTTTGTTTGGTCTTGTACTAAACCTTGTATGGTGTGTATGACGATGGAATAAAAGAAGCAGTTTCTGTATCTACCATGTCATACGGATGATCATCTTGCATTCCGAGTTATTCCTTGCATTATGTATCCTATGTCGGAATTTTATCATTCTGACTAAATCATTGTCTTGTTTACCTAGGATGGTCAACACGCGCGCCAACCCTGCTTCTCAAGAGCAGGCCGAAGGCAGTGAAGCCAGGAATGAAAATCTGCCTCATCCTCCTTCACTAGCCGAGGTGATGATGGAAGCTGAGAGAAACAAGCGGGAGACAAACCGTTTGTTGGAGCGTATTGAACAGAATACAGCACACCATCAGAGGGCTAACGTGGTGTCACTCAGTGATTTTATCAAATTGCATCCACCCACGTTCCACCACTCCGTCGAGCCTCTCGACGCTGATGACTGGCTTCGCAGTATCTCTCACAAGCTGCGTTCCGCGCTGGTAGCGGAGGCTGACAAGGTCACCTTTGCCGCATATCATCTTGAAGGCCCCGCCAGTCTATGGTGGGAGAATTATGGAGCTATGCGCCCAGCGGGCCATGTCACTACTTGGGCTGAGTTCAGCGAGGCTTTCCGTGAACATCACATTCCGGAGGGTCTCATGGACCGTAAGCGTGAAGAATTTTGCAATTTCACCCAAGGCCGACTTTCTGTGGATGCTTATAGCAGGGAGTTTGGTAAGCTCGCCCGATATGCAACTGAGGAAGTGTCTACTGACGCCAAGAAGCAAGCAAGGTTCCGTAAGGGCCTTAGTCCTGAGCTTCGCCGCGACCTCCGTCTGCATGAGTGCACATCTTTTCCGAAACTTGTCAACAAAGCCATCAGTGCTGAAACTGGTCAGACTGACTATGACGCAACACGCAAGCATGGACGTGACATGGGTTCCTCATCCGGTGCTGGTCCTCAGAAGCGCCGCGTGTGGGTACCCAACACCGCCCTGCCACCCAGGTTCACACCGAGGCCATCTTTCCAGGCGCCTCGCCCCGTTCAACAGTCTGCACCGGCCAAGCCCTATGGGGGTCCAACCAATAATGCTCCTCCACGTACCAGTTCCGTGACTTGTTTCAAGTGTGGGGAATCTGGTCATTATATGCGTGAGTGTCCCCAGACCAACCCCAATCAATCTGCTAAAGCTGTTGGCCGTGGCAAGCCGACAGGAAAAGTGTTCCATGCTAAACCGGTCACCGCTTCACGTGGCCATGTCAACTGTATCTCTGCCGAAGAAGCTCAAGAGGACCCCAACGTCGTTCTCGGTACGCTTCTTGTTAATTGCCACCCGGCATCTGTTCTTTTCGATACAGGAGCCTCTCATTCTTTATATCTGAAAATTATGCTCGTTTGCATAACGTTGCATTCTGTGACTTGCCATCCACTATGGAAATCTCTAACCCTGGGTCTAGATGGCAGACCTCTAGGGTAAGTTATGGAAATGAAATCCAAGTCGACAGACTTGTTTTCCTCGCATCTTTGATAGCCCTTAAATCTTCAGATATTAATATCATTTTGGGTATGGACTGGATGTCAGCTCATCAAGCCAAAATTGATTGCTTCTCTAGGACTGTTCAACTCACCCATCCTTCGGGGAAGATAGTCAATGTCTTGACCCGAATAGCCAAGCGACAATTATATTCTCTTAACGCCAGCCCTTTGCCAGACCTTGAGGACGTTCCGGTAGTCCGTGACTTCCCGGATGTCTTTCCAGAGGAATTGCCAGGTGTTCCACCTGACAGGGATGTTGAGTTCGTAATAGACCTCATTCCAGGAACCGTTCCGATTGCTAGAAGACCCTATAAGATGGCACCCCTAGAACTAGCCGAGCTTAAGAAACAACTCGATGAATCCTTGAAAAAGGGTTTCATCCGCCCTAGTTCATCTCCGTGGGCTTGCCCCGTCCTATTCGTTAAGAAGAAGGATGGTACGGACCGGATGGTTGTAGATTACCGACCTGTCAATTTGGTCACAATCAAGAACAAATACCCGCTTCCCAGGATCAACGATCTGTATGATCAGCTCGCTGGATCCTCAGTCTTCTCCAAGATGGATTTGAGGTTGGGCTACCATCAAATCAAAATCAGAAACGGGGACATTCCTAAAACGGCCTTTGTTACTCGTTATGGCCAATACGAGTACACCGTCATGTCCTTCGGATTAACCAACGCTCCAGCCACCTTTTCTCGGTTAATGAACTCAATCTTCATGGAGTATTTGGATAAATTCGTCGTAGTTTATCTCGATGATATACTCATCTACTCCAAGAACGAGGAAGAACATGCCGAACATCTAAGGCTAGTGTTGAAGAAACTTCGAGAGCATCGCCTTTATGCCAAATTTTCTAAATGTGAATTCTGGTTGTCAGAAGTGACCTATCTGGGTCATGTAATATCTGGTAAAGGTATTGCTGTTAACCCTGAGCGAGTTCAAGCCGTCCTTGATTGGACTCCACCCGAATCGGTCAAGCAAGTTCGGAGTTTTCTAGGCTTAGCGAGCTATTGCCGTCGCTTTGTCGAGAACTTCTCCAAAGTTGCTAAACCTCTAACCGAACTCCTCAAGAAAGATAAGAAGTTCGAATGGACTCCACAATGTGAGCACAGCTTTCAGGAACTGAAAAGACGCCTGACCTCTGCTCCCGTGCTGGTACCGCCAGACTTCTCCAAGGACTTTGTTATCTACTGCGACGCCTCGCGACAAGGACTAGGTTGCATTCTCATGCAAGATCGACACGTAATTGCTTACGCTTCACGGCAATTGCACCCACATGAGGAGAATTATCCTACTCATGATCTAGAACTTGCAGCCGTAGTCTATGCACTTAAGACCTGGCGACATTACCTCCTCGGTAATCGTTGCGAAATATTCACTGATCACCAAAGTCTGAAGTATATTTTCACCCAACCGGATTTGAATCTCAGGCAGAGACGTTGGGTTGAATTGATCACAGACTTCGACTTAGGAATAACCTACACCCCAGGGAAAGCCAACGTCATGGCTGATGCGCTAAGTCGTAAATCTTATTGTAACAACCTGATGTTACAACAAAGTCAACCGCTTCTCCATGAGGAATTTCGGAAGCTTAACCTTCACATTGTACCTCAAGGTTTTCTCTCCACCTTGGTGGCAAAACCTACCCTTACGGATCAAATTATCAAAGCACAGAAGGTAGATCCGGGAATCTCCCGCATCAAGAGAAACATTCAGAAAGGAATTGCGAATTGTTTCTCCGTTAATGATCAAGGAGTCGTATACTTCGGGGATCGACTAGTGGTTCCCAAGGTGCGCAACCTGAGGCGATTGATCCTTAAGGAAGCTCATGAATCTCCTCTCACCATTCATCCCGGTAGTACTAAGATGTATCAGGACCTACGCCAGAGGTTCTGGTGGACTAGGATGAAGAGAGAAATTGCTCAGTATATTGCAAATTGCGACGTCTGTCGTCGTGTAAAAGCAGAGCATCAACGGCCTGCTGGCACCCTTCAACCCTTAGCTATTCCTGAATGGAAATGGGATAAAATTGGTATGGATTTCATTACCGGTTTTCCCAGGACCAAGAGAGGGAATAATGCTATTTTCGTCGTGGTCGATCGTCTTTCCAAAGTAGCTCATTTCTTACCTGTTCGTGAGAGTATAACCGCTAGTCAGCTGGCAGACTTATACATCTCCCGAATAGTGTCTCTCCATGGTGTTCCTTTGGAAATCAATTCGGATCGAGGAAGTCTTTTCACCTCTCGATTTTGGGAAAGTTTCCAAAATGCTATGGGAACCCGTCTCTCCTTTAGCACCGCTTTCCACCCTCAGTCAAGTGGTCAAGTGGAACGCGTCAACCAAATTCTAGAAGACATGCTTCGAGCCTCTGTTATCTCGTTCGGAATGGACTGGGAGAAGTGCCTTCCATTTGCCGAATTCGCTTACAACAACAGCTATCAATCTAGCTTGGGTAAAGCCCCTTTTGAAGTTCTCTATGGACGACGATGTCGAACACCCCTTAACTGGTCAGAGACCGGGGAAAGACAATTCTTTGGCCCGGATATGATTCAGGAAGCAGAAGAACAAGTTCGTATCGTTCGTGAAAAGTTGAAAACAGCCCAATCCCGTCAAAAGAGTCAATATGACCGAAAACATAAGGCTATGACTTTCGAGGTTGACGAGAAGGCTTATCTTCGGGTCACCCCTCTGAAGGGAACCCATCGTTTCGGTATCAAAGGCAAATTGGCTCCTCGTTACATTGGACCTTTTCGCATTCTTGCCAAACGAGGAGAAGTTGCCTACCAATTGGAACTACCTCCGCACCTCTCCAGAGTTCACGATGTCTTCCACGTTTCTCAACTCAGGCGTTGCTTCTCGGATCCTATCCGTGAAGTGGACCACGAAACGCTTGATCTCCAAGATAATCTTACATATCGAGAGTACCCCATCCGTATCCTCGATCAAGCCGAACGTACCACGCGACGTCATAATATCAAGTTTCTCAAGGTTCAATGGTCGCATCACTCTGAAGATGAAGCAACTTGGGAAAGGGAGGATCGTCTTCGACTTGAGTATCCCGCCTTCTTCCCGGAGGAACCCAAATCTCGGGACGAGATTCTTTTGAGTGGGGGTGAGTTGTCACACCCTAGCTAGTCATGCATTAGAGTGTTGCATCATGTTTACTCATTCATCAGAAACTTGAAATGGGGATGACAGAACCCCCAGTCCCCTCTGAAACCAACTAGGGTTACTAAAATAATTTTCAATGAACCTGAAATGCCCTTCTAAAATGCCCATCATTTTTGTCTTGGTTCAGAACCTCTGCAAAAGTGGTGCACATTTTCCTAGGCCATCCTAGGGTTTTTGAATTAAATCATAACTATTTGAATTTGGGCATTTAAAATAATATAAAATATTTAAATGCTCAAATATCTCCAAACTAAAATGTTTCATGTTGGAAATAATCCAACTATGAGCCAGGAGTAGTTTGGTGATTTTTGGAATTGCCTAGGTATTTTATTTAATTCAACAAAGTTGCAGGTATATTAAATAAAAACAGAAAACAGAAAGAAAGGGGAAGACTTACCTGGCCTGCGGCCCAGCCAGCTGGCTGGCCCAGCCAGCCCAGCCCACCTCCCTCCTCTGTCGTCTTCGTCCAGACAGAGGAGGGGAGTGTGGCCGGCGCGCGCGCACGCCACCGCGCCACGCCACCTGCTCGCCTGCTTGCCTGGCCTCCCCTCCTCGCTCGACGCCCTGGACGACGCCACGCCTCTCCCCCTGCTCTCTCTCACTCTCCCTGGCTCTCTCCTTCCTCTCTCTCGCTCTCTCCCTCTCACGGCCGAAGCACACCGTCGCCGCCGTTCGCCTTAGCCACTGCCTCCGACCACCCCTCGCTCCCCCGATTAGCTCAGGAGCTCCGCCTCGACTCCCTCTTCCTCCCCACCGCTCCACGAGTCCCCGGAAGCCCTGCATCGCCGCCACGTCGTCGTTCCCCTCTTCGGGCTCCGATCACCGTCGCCGACGAATTCGCCGTCTCCAGCGCGTCCCCGAGCCCGTTTCGACGCCCACTGCAACCGCGGTGAGCTACGCCACCATTTCCCCCTTCTTCCCTGCTCTCTCCCGAACCCTAGGCCCTAGCCCCACCACGGCCGAAAGCTTCACGCCGCCGGCGATGTCGCCGTCGTGGCCACGGTCGCCGTAGCGCCCAACCGAGCTCACCATCGTGCTCCACATCTCACTAGGAGCACGTAGCACGCACCAACGCTACCCCAAACCCCCTGCAACACCCTTCCCGTGCACGACCGAACCCCGGCGGCCGCAACCGAGCTCGCCGCCGTCGACTCCGGCCACCCCGACCCCAACGGACTCCACCAAGAGCCGCGGGTCGTCCTCAGCTTCACTCCGGAGGCCTCCGCGGTCCATTTGGTGGCCAAAACGACCAAAACCACTATCGCCGCCGCACTGATGGTCGCCGCCGGCCAGAACTCCGGCAAGCTGACGTGTCCTAGTTAATTAGCCACTAACCCACCACCTACTGACGCTGACAAGTGGGCCCCAGGGCTTAGTCAAAGCTAACCAGCCCGGGTCAACACGGGATTAGCCCCTGTGTCACTGACGTGTGGACCCCACACGTCAGGTTTGACCCGAGCCAGCCCTGTTGACCTGCTGATGTCACTGTGACGTCAGGCTGACGCAGTAAATGATATTTCTGGATTTAAATTAAATCAGGAAATTCCAGAATATTAATTAAACTTCAAAAATTCATAACTTTTATTCTGTAACTCCAAATTGGACAAATTATATATGAAAAATGATCAGAAAAATCCAATCTATCCATCTGTACTATTTTCATGCATGATCAAACAAGTTAAATTGATGTTTTAATCAGAACAAGGAAAAGCACTTTAAAAGGCCATATCTGAATTTGGAATTTGAATCTTTGATTCAAATTTGCTCAAACACTTCTGGCTTTAGTTGCATTAGCCCAACACACTCATATTGCCATGTTTCATGCATGCATCATATTGTTGCACATTGTTTGGTGATGCCTGTGTATCGTTATCCTTTGCGACAGGATCTGTCCCCGAAGAGTACCGTGACTACCCTAACGAAGAACCGTATCCGTGCAACGAACCATCAGGCAAGCAACCAACCATTTGATCATATCGATACAATCCCATGTTCTCGCTCCTGCTCTCTTTCACTGCATTAAGACAACGCGATTCAAACTGCTGTGTGCTACGGTAGTTGAACCCATTTCCTCTGCATGACCTGTCATTGCCACAGTAACTAGATGAAACCCACTAGCATGTGTAGGAGTTGATTGAGCCATATGTATGTGTTGTTCCTACCTTGCTATGCCTGCTATGCTTAGAGTCGTGTCAGGTCTGGTTCATCTGGGTGATGGGCTAGAGTGAAATGTTAATGTCGGTAATGAGAGTGGTGTGGTGAACACGATTTGGTAAAGGTATCGATGAGAGGCCATGTAGGAGTACATGGTGGGTTGTTTCATTGAAGCCGACCTTAAGCACTGAGATCTATATGTGTGATTTAAGAATCAGCTACTACCATGCATTGGGCCCGAAACCAATGGACCCTCTCGACTTCTTATTCACCCTAGTTCTCCGTCCAGGAGTTGCAAGTAGTTTCTGGTGTTTGTAGCCTACTGGAGGCCGTGGACAGCGCTGACCGTAGGGGTGGGCTGTGATGCGGTAGGTACGTGGCACGGTGTACCGAATACCCGTTAGGTATCTCGGGAACCCTGTTCACATCGTTCGGGGCCGTATGGGAAACCTCGGCCGGACTCCCTGCGGATGGAACCTGAATAGGCGATAAACCTGGACTGGAGGCTTAGGTGATTAGGTAGGTCGTGGCTGACACCCACGTTGGGCTTCCGCTTGAAGGTTGCCGAGTACATGTCGTGTAAACGACGATAAGTGGTGAGAGCGTGTATGAAGAAGTACACCCCTGCAGGGTTATCATGATCTATTCGAATAGCCGCGTCCGCGGTAAAGGACTACTTGGTTGCCTATACAGTTCATAGACAAGTAAATGGAAACTACTAAAAGCCTCAAGATAAGTGTGAGTGCCGAGGATGGCTCTTCCGTAGGAAGACGGAGGTGGATCCTCGGTAGTGTATTGAAGTGGTGAGTAGTGGACTCGTGTGCGCAAAACTATTTCAAGTTGGAGTATCGTAGGATAGTCTAGCCAAGAGTCAAAGCTGGCTTGCTGCAATAACTCCACCAACCCTTCTTGATACTATGCATGTATGTAAGATCTGATGTAAGTCTTGCTGAGTACCTTTGTACTCATGTTGCTATAATCTACATTTTACAGAAGACGATGCAACCCCTTCTGATGGGTTCTATGTAGACGTTGACATCAACGAGTAGGCTAAGGACCCAGGTGGTGACCCTGAGCTTGTGATGGACCACGTAGTATAGTTAGGCTTCCAAGCCTCTTTTATTTTATTAGTTGTCTGTACCCAGACAATGTACTTCCGCTGCTGGTTTGTATGACTGTATGACTTGTATGTGGGGTCGTGAGACCCGTACCTGTGTGTATGATATGTATGGCTCCCTGAGCCTTAAATAAAGTACTTGTGTCATAGAGTCATGTTGTGATGCTTCGTTGTATTTGCACATATCGGGCATATTGTGTGTATGATTGAAATGCTTGGTATGTGTGGGATCTGACTATCTAGTTGTTTATCTTTAGTAGCCTCTCTTACCGGGAAATGTCTCCTAGTGTTACCGCTGAGCCATGGTAGCTTGCTACTGCTCTGGAACACTTAGGCTGGCCGGCATGTGTCCTTCTTCGTTCCTGTGTCTGTCCCTTCGAGGAAATGTCACGCTTTGAGTACCGGAGTCCTGTTAGCCCGCTACAGCCCGGTTTACCGGAGTCCTGCTAGCCCAGTGCTACAGCCCGGACCCACTCGCTGATGACCGACACGTTCGAAGCTGGGTCATGGATGCCTGTCCCTGTAAGTCTGTGCCACTTTGGGTTTACGACTAGTCATGTCAGCCCGGGCTCTTTATCATATGGATGCTAGCGACACTATCATATACGTGAGCCAAAAGGCGCAAACGGTCCCGGGAAAAGGTAAGGCGACACCCGTGGGAATACCGTGCGTGAGGCCGCAAAGTGATATGAAGTGTTACCGGCTAGATCGATGTGACATCGAGTCGGGGTCCTGACATCATGTCATCATGTGCATTGCATTTGCATATGTGTTCGTCTCATGCATCCGAGCATTTTCCCCGTTGTCCGTTTTGCATTCTGGCGCTCCGTTCTCCTCTGGTGGTCATTTCTACCTTCTTCTCGTGTTTGGGGATTAAACATTTCCGGATTGGACTGAGACTTGCCAAGCGTCCTTGGTTTACTACCGGTAGACCACCTGTCAAGTTTCATACCATTTGGACTTCGTTTGATGCTCCAACGGTTAACCGAGGGACCGAAAAGGCCTCGTGTGTGTTGCAGCCCAACACCCTTCCAAATTGGCCCAAAACCAACCAAAAACCTCTCCATCGTCTAGAGCGTTCGATCACGATCGCGTGGCCGAAAACCGCACCTCTTTTGGACTCTCCTAGCTCCCCCTATGCCTATTTAAAGGCCCCCTCCGAAATTCTCGTTTTCCTCTCCCCGAAACCCTAGATCCATCTCCACCCACCGCCGCCAGACAAAAACTCGCAGGCCGGACAGTGTCCGACCCGCGCCGCCGCCGCCACGTGTCATCCGCTCGTTGGCCGTGCCGCCGCCCCACTTCGCCGCCGCCGCCGGCCCGGGAGGCCCAGGACGGGCCCCCGAGGCCCATCGCCTCTCACCGCCGCCTACCTCCTCGTCTCCAGCGCCGATCCACGCCCGGCACCGCTCCGCCGCACGCCGGCGTCGCCACCTCGCCGGTGCGAGCTCGCCGCCACCCGAGCTCGCCGGCCCAGTCCCCGCGCCGCCCCGCACCTTCCTCCTCCACGCCGGTGATGCCGCCTCTCCACTCCGGCGAGCCCCGTGGCTACCCCGGCGACCCCTCCGGCCGCTCCTTTTTTTCCGGCAAACAGGAACCTCCGGCGATCCTCGAAGAGCGTGCCGCCCGATCTGGATCCGGATCCTGGTGAACAGTAAGCCCTAGAGGTTGCCTCCTTTTTTCCCCAAGTCTGCAGATCATATTGCCATGTTCATCGTGCCGTAACTTTGCATCCGTAGATCCGTTTTGGGCGTGTAGCATATCGAAATGTTCTTCTCAGAGAGCACATCATTTCATCTCATTGCATCATTTTCATTTGAGTTCTTATTGATGCCCGAAATGCTGTTGGAAGAGTGCTATTTGAGATAATTGTCAGATCTGTTGTTCCAAATAGCTATTTGTCAGTTTTGCCATGATTAATGTGTGCATGATATGCCCCTGAGCTCTACATGTGTTTTGTCATATTTCCAGAGGTGCCATCCATGTATTTTTGTGATGTGTGTGGTGACTAGGACAAGCTTGCAAAGTGGTGCATTTGTTAATGCTGATTTCAGGGACTTAGCAATTCCACCAAGTCCTTGATCTATTTTTATCAATATGCCATATGTTCATGTTGTTTCCTATTGATCCATTCCTCTTTTGAGGATGATCATTAAGGATGTTTTGTTACTCTTGTAGTGCTCTATCCATACATGCCTTTGTTTGCAATTATGGAGCACCATAGCTTGAGTCAATCGAGCTCTACTTTTGCTATTTCGTGAATCTGGGCAGATTGTCTACTTGTTAGCGATTTTGCCGAGGATGTTGTAGTTGATCCGTGCATGCTATGTTGTTTTTTTCTTGCCATGTCTAGCTTGTATAATGTGTATTCTTGATGGGTGTCTGCTTAGATTGTCATGCCTTGCTCTGTAGTAAACATGCCTACTTGATATCTGATTTGCATGCTCCAGTTTTTCACTAAGTCTGTGATCTGATTATGTTTTTGCCATGTTCACATGCTTGCAATTATATTTTATTATTCCTTTTGGCTCAAGGTTACTAAGGGACTTTTGTTAATCCCTTTGAGTAGCTCCATGCCCTGCTTTACTTTGCCATGTTCAGACCATGTAGCATATAGTTTGCATGCTCCAAAGTGTGCTACCTGATCTGAAATTCCAGACAAGTGTTAATTTCACTAAGTCTGAAACCTGTTTACCAATTGCACTTTTTCCATGCTTGTTTGAACCTGTTAATGGATGAATTGGCCGTAGCTCAGTGTTCATATTTTGTTAAGCATTATGAATGGATCCCTTCCATGTATTTTGTTGCCATGGTTGAGTGCTGTAGCATGTTTAACTTGTTGCATTTATGTGGCTACTTGTTGTATATCGCAGACCGGTGCCATATTTGAATTGCTTGCCATTTCCAAACCGTGTCTCCGATTCCGGTGTTCTTTATATCGTTTTCAACAGAAATCATCTCACCTTTCCAGTGGCACACTTGGATTTCCAAGTTGAGGCCAGGTTCAATCATTCCTTGTCAAATCTTGCATATGCATCACATATCGCATCCCGCATAGCATACCATGTTTGCATCATGTTGTTGGAGCATTGCACATGGTTGATTGTGTTCCTTTTGCTTTTTTGTCTTTTTTGGGTAGAGCCGGGAGACGAGTTCGCTAACGAGGAGCCCGTTGAGTTTGCTTTCGAGGATCCAGTCAACTATGACAACTTTGCAGGCAAGATGATCATACCCTCGAAATCACTTCTATCTTTGCTTACTAGATGCTTGCTCTTATGCTATGCCTATGCTATGATGCCTACCACTTGCTTATCATGCCTCCCAAATTGCCATGTCAAACATCTAACCCACCATGTCCTAGCAAACCGTTAATTGGCTATGTTACCGCTTTGCTCAGCCCCTCTTATAGCGTTGCTAGTTGCAGGTGAAGATTGGAGACCGTTCCTTGTTGGGACATTATTTTGTTGTTTGGATATCATTATATTATCTTGTTACCTTCATGCATCTATATACTTGGTAAAGGGTGGAAGTCTCGGAATTTTGCCTAGTGTTTTGTTCCACTCTTGCCGCCCTAGTTTCCGTCATATCGGTGTTATGTTCCCGGATTTTGCGTTCCTTACGCGGTTGGGTGATAATGGGAACCCCTTGATAGTCCGCCTTGAATAAAACTCCTCCAGCAATGCCCAACCTTGGTTTTTACCATTTGCCACCTAGCCTCTTTTTCCCTTGGGTTTTCGGAGCCCGAGGGTCATCTTATTTAAACCCCCCCGGGCCAGTGCTCCTCTGAGTGTTGGTCCGACTGAGCAGACTGTGGGGCCACCTCGGGGCAACTTGAGGTTTGGTTTTACTCGTAGGATGTCTCATCTGAGTGTGCCCTGAGAACGAGATATGTGTAGCTCCTATCGGGATTTGTCGGCACATTCGGGCGGTGTTGCTGGTCTTGTTTTAACTTGTCAGAGTTGTCCTGTAGAACCAGGATACCGTGAGAGCTTGTCATGAGCTAAGTTTGGACTCCCCTGCAGGGATTTGAACTTTCGAAAGCCGTGCCCGCGGTTATGGTCAGATGGGAATTTGTTAATGTCCGGTTGTAGATAACTTGAACCTTAACTTAATTAAAATGAATCAACTATGTGAGTTACCGTGATGGTCTCCTCTTGGCGGAGTCCGGGAAGTGAACACGGTGTTGGAGTAATGCTTGCCGCAGGTTGTTCTCTAGTTATTCGTTCGCGCTTTGCCTTCTCTTCTCGCTCTCTTTTGCGAACAGGTTAGCCACCATATATGCTAGTCGCTTGCTGCAGCTCCACATATTACCTTGCCTTTTCATATAAGCTTAAATAGTCTTGATCACGAGGGTGCGAGATTGCTGAGTCCCCGTGGCTCACAGATTACTTCCAAACCAGATGCAGGGCCTGATGATTCCGTTCCATATGATGTGCTTGAGCTCAAGTGGGAGTTCAACGAAGACTCACGCTGTTACTATGTGTCTTTCCCTGATGATCAGTAGTGGTGCCCAGTTGGGGTGATCGGGACCATGTCGCATGTTGGGTTGATCTTTTATTTTGGTACCGTAGTCGGACCATGATTGTATTGGTTGATGTAATGCTATTTATGTACTTTATGTGACGTGGCGAGTGTAACCCAACTATGTTACCTTTCCCCTTATCATGTATTACATGGGATGTTGTGAAAATTACCTTACTTGCGACATTGCTTTCAATGCGGTTATGCCTCTAAGTCGTGCTTCGACACGTAGGAGATATAGCCGAATCGAGGGCGTAACACCAACTAACCTAACAACCAAATACAGATAAACAAGGCATCTACTCACTATAAACAACCAAATATAGCCATTTGCAAAACTGAAGTGGACAATTCATACTTAAACATCACATTTTTGCATTAGCAAAATAATTAAACACGGCACAGTTAAAGCACCACACGAAAAATGCTACTATAATAAAGGGTACGGGTTGGCAAGCTAGAAAAGGTAAGACTTGCTGATAGAATGTTGCCTCACATTTCATGGACGGGATCCTTCCAGTTGGAAGAGTACAGACCCATGGTGCACTCTCTGATGTCACAGATGGGTTGTTTCACCTTGGAAGGACCTTCGTCGGTGCCCTCCTCGTGGTCGTGGTCGATGAGATCTGACTTGGCAATTGAGGATCCCAAGCCACCGCCGTAGAACGTGTCCTTCAGAAATGACAAAATGGGCTCGATGGCGTATAAATCTCGCAAATCCTTGACCGCTTGGTGGAGGAGATCAGAGGCAGGGCCGTCGAAGAGATCGACAGTGGTTGAACCAGAGGGGTTGGGGATGGACCACTTAACCTGTGACATGGCCCGCGTGAAGCCGTCACTGTGGACGAGCTTGATGTTGTAGCCAGCTTTCCCGAGATATAGTAATACGCTAGCCCGCTGACATGAAGCCTTCGGATTGGCAATGTAGTCAACGTCTTCGCTGGCTTTCACGTCAACTTGTTGCTCCGGGATCGACAGGTCGGGGCGAATGGTGGCTACCTCGCGAACATCCGCCGGAGAGGCCATGGTAAACCTCTTCTTTGCCGAACGCTCGTTGGGCTCCCTAGGATACGTGGTCAAGCTTAGGCTGCAACATTCTGGAGCAAGGGATGTGGATCTAGTGGGGAGGGACACCGCAGGCCTCATCTAAAAACTCAGAGGAGTGGGGCGACGGTATAGGAATCACTCGGTAACCTGAACTTTATTATCTGAGCTAGGAGGAACGGGCAGACCGACAGGGGTTGGCGGCTGCAGCCGCGAGCTAGGGTTCGAGGGGGGGAGTGGGGCAGGTGGGGGACTGGGGATGGGGGGTGTTTGAGGATAGCCGCGGCTACTAAAATTTTTAGTAATGGTGGGTGGAGATGGTGGTGGACGAGGGAGGGCGACGGTTCAAATGCTTCAGCTACTGGAATTTTACTATAAGGTTGGTACTGGAGGATTGTGGGCGACGATTGAAGTACGACGGCTACTAAAATTTGGGTAAAGGAATTAATGCGGGGCGGGAGTGCCCAAGATCACACGTGGTCCGATAACAATATGCGTGTATGATAATAAGGAAAAGTGGCACGGAACCGCCGATTTTTGCAACGCGCAAGGCGGGTAGTTTGTTTTTATATTTCTAGCTAGCTGGTCTATCACACACGGTTCGTCCTAATTTCCAAATAAACTTACTCGCCTTTAGCTTACACAGGTGGTGGTTTTACATCGCACTTGCATCACACACAGTTAAGCCAGTACCTCCACCCTTTGCTCGCGCTTGCGCGATCGTGGTGATTTTACAGCACACTTCATCGCACACGGTTGAGCCTGTACCTCCACCTTTGCTCACGCTTGCGCAGGCGTGGTGATTCACAACGCACTTGTATCACACACGGTTAAGATATTATACCCATGTCCGTTGAGCGTCATTAGAGTCTTTCCAGGAAAAAATAATGTTAGAGAGGGTTCGAAGACAGCCACACCAGCATGTGGCCCAAATATATATGAGTGAAAAGGGTGGTCTGTGATGTTCAAAATTCCAATGCACAACTTTGACTGTGCGGGCCCATGGTTGAGTGCGTCGTCGAAGATCGATGAGAGGGGCTAGAAGTCAAGAACCACCTGGAAGTGGCCAAATATATGTAGGAATATTGGGGATGATTAAAACTTTAAATACACAATGCATAACTTTGGTGGCACCCGCCTCACAAACCCGAAAGCACCCTTGGATATATATATATATATATATATATATATATATATATATATGTCTATAATGACATAATGTCGTACCTAGCTACGACGCTTGGCCCACCACCTCCCACTTCGTGTTAGTGGGGCGGATGCACATAATAATCGATACTTTGGTCATACATGCATGTCGCCATGACCTACCATAAGACGGACCAATGAATCTGTCATTTGGTCAAACGACAGTTGTTGTTGTCGATAAACCGCTTGGGCCAATAGATTGAACCATCATAAAAATCGCATGAGAGGGACCAAAAAAACAGCACCTCTTGCATGCGGCCCAAAATGATGTACATTAGGAAGGGGTGATGTGTGTTTTCAATATAGAATAATGTACAATTTAGATGTGGTGCCTACCTCTCGATACAGACAACAACCATGAAGGCAAGGTAGTTAAGGACGAGATACACATGGTATGATGTAGGTCGAACACAGCAATCCGAACATGTGGGAGGGAATCCTGACAACACATGAGCTCGAGCTTTGGTTGAGCGACATGTGACGGTGACCGGACCTAACACGAACTAGGAGGAATCCATTCATGACCAACACATACCCCTCATTATCGGCCAAAGCGATCATACGTATACACTCGAGGAGCCCACAGATATGCGTGTCATCACAAAAAACCGCACAAGGGAGATGTGGTCGATCAGAAGACCCGGTATACACTGCATGCGGCCCTAAAATATGTATGGTACGGTGGCGCGTGATGTGTTTAAATCCCAAATGCACAACTTCGATGGGCCACCAACTACATTACAAACCGAACACCATACCTGACTCCAAGCCTGGTTCGATACGTATGAT